>NC_089806.1:7003959-7101459 GCF_029633855.1 Hoplias malabaricus
GGGCCGTCAGGGGAACAGATGTCCTTAGCCTCATCACCAAGACTTCCATTCCTCAATTAATGAGCTGTGTCCCTGTGCCGATCTACCTACATACAGCCCACCTGGGCACACACACTCTCTCATTCTCTCTCTCTCACACACGCACACACACACACACACACACTCTCCATTCTCGCCTCCACCTTGCAGACCGTCCTCTCCGCCTCATTAGAAATAAACACACTTTGCGTGCGATGTGTAAACCCGAGCCTGTAGTTTATGGACTCCGTCCCGAGCTCTGAACGCGGTTTAAGAGAAAGTGCAAGGCGCAGGAATCGGATTTGTCTCACGTCGTTCTTCGCTCTCTTTCACTCGTAAAAGTCTGGGGTCATCTGGCAGCTCCTTCCAGCCTCCACTCCATTTCCACCCTCCCCTTGCTCATAAATCGGCCCTTAGCCCAAACAGAAGCGCGGAGGAAAGCTTTTACCAGGATTAAATATGGGTCCATTTAAGATTAATACATCTTAATAAATTACAGTAACAGCCTGGCGCCGGTACTTTTTTTTTTTGGGAGTTGTTTATTTCTGGCACAAACAGCTTCATTACATCAGGAGAATAATTGGTGGCATTAGTCGAATTAAAATGCAGCCAAAGGTCAATTATTAAGCAGCAGACAAATCACTTCACAGACACGGTGTGGCTTTTAAATGGTTAACTCTGCCTGGGTGGGTCATTTTATACACGATATACTTCTGTGTTATACACACCATGCCCAACACTCAGGGGTATCAATAGTGAGCTTCCCCAGTAACAGCAGGAAAAGTGAGGTCACAAAAATGGCCGACAGATGTTTAAACAGTGCTTTAAGGGTTTGAGGACATCACTGAGGTCAGGTCCAGCTTCGGGCCATGTCCTGCTGCAGGTAACGACACTGTAGATTAGCCACCATGTTGGGTACTGTGATATTCCAATTGTTTTTGTCCATGCCTTTAGTCCTCATTTAGTTTCATTTTAAAGTATGGATCCCTGACCCATTTATCCACATCACGTTTGTAAACAGAGCTCTGTTCATCTGTCAGTCAGTAGAGGAGCTTGGGCCACTCCCAAATAATACCATGCTCCCTACATAGTCTACACCACAGATAATAAAGGAAACCTGAACTTACAGCTCAGTAAACCTGATTTTTTGACATAAAATGTGTAACGTGAGTTATTTTATGACCAACCCTGTGCCCTACGGAGGGTATAGGGAGATTTGGGATTCTGCCTCGTTGAAACATATCACAATTTCAGAGAGGGAGAACTACTTTATTAAACGTTAAGTCAAACCAGAGGAGAAATTTAGGCAGACAGTTGCGATAAAACATTATCCTCCAAGAATCCGTTCCACTCTCAGGGGCAGCAGGATCAGGTTATGTACCTGTAAACAGGGGGGAAACACTGACACAGAGTGGCTTATGTGGCTTGGGTTTGTAGTCTCTTACACGCTACAACAAAACAGGAGTGAAATAAGACGATTACTGGGGCTTATGTATGATGTGTGTGTGAATATCTCACTCAGATTCAGACAGAAGAGCAGAGGAATTCATTAGAGACTGACATGCTAACAGTTTTCCATTAGATCCTATGAAGAAAATGCTAATAAGGTTAACAGTTGATAATGGTCTTTTTCTCTTCATTAAAAACAGTGTGATCCTTTACCCGTCTCTTTCTCTCTCTCTCTCTCTCTCTCTCTCTCTCTCTCTCTCTCTCTCTCTCTCTCTCTCTCTCTTTCTCTGTCAGTCTGTATCTCTCTCTCTCTCTCTCTCTCTCTCTCTCTCTCTCTCTCTCTCTCTCTCTCTGTGTCTGTCTCTGCCTGTCTCTCTCTCTGTCAGTCTGTATCTCTCTCTCTCTCTCTCTCTCTCTCTCTCTCTCTCTCTCTGTCTGTCTCTGCCTGTCTCTCTCTCTCTGTCAGTCTGTATCTCTCTCTCTCTCTCTTCTCTCTCTCTCTCTCTCTCTCTCTCTCTGCCTGTCTCTCTGTCAGTCTGTATCTCTCTCTCTCTCACTCTCTCTCTCTCTCTCTCTTTCTCTCTCTCCTCTCTCTCTCTCTCTATCTCTCTCTCTCTCTCTCTCTCTCTCTCTCTCTCTCTCTCTCTGTCTCTCTCTCTGTCAGTCTGTATCTCTCTCTCTCTCTCTCACTCTCTCTATCTCTCTGTCTATGCCTGTCTCTCTCTCTGTCAGTCTGTATCTCTCTCCCTCTCTCTCTCTCTCTCTCTCTCTCTCTCCCTGTTTGTCTCTCTCTCTCTCTCTCTGTCTCTGCCTGTCTCTCTCTCTGTCAGTCTGTATCTCTCTCTCTCTCTCTCTCTCTCTCTCTCTCTGTCTGTATCTCTCTGTCTCTCTCAATTCAATTCAATTCAATTCAAGGTGCTTTATTGACATGACAAATTAGTTACATTTGTATTGTCAAAGCCTGGGTTAAAATTTAAGAAGAACATAAACATTGAATTAAACAATAAAATATTGAATTAAATAAATACAGGGGGTAACTTTTTAGAACTTGGAAACACCCGGCAACATTCACCACAGTGACTGGAACTGGGGGAAAAGGTTATATATGGTGTGTGTGTGTGTGTGTGTGTGTGTGTGTGTGTGTGTGTGTGTGTGTGTGTGTGCGTGTGTGTGTTTGGGTGTTTGACAGGGTCACTCACTGTCCCTTTTGCGATGGCAGGCGAGGACGTATCGGGCTGCGAGAGTGCAGCTCTCTCTCTGTTCTCCCAGCAGATACGGGAGTCTGTCTGTGGGGGTCAGGGCTGTGAAGGACGGGTGTATTTCACTAAATTTAATGTAGAACTCTTTGCGGATCTCAGTGTACTTTGGGCATTCTGTGAGGAAGTGCAGCTCTGTCTCGGGTCGACTGAAGCCGCACTGCTGGCAGAGTCTCTGCTCCTGAGGCAGCCAGGTCTGTCTGTGTCTGCCCGTCTCTATGGCCAGACCGTGCTGACTCAGTCTGTACCTGGTCAGGGTGGTTCTCAGGTCTCGGTCAGTCACTGTGCTGAGGTACTGTGCCACAGTGTACTGTCGCTTTAGGGCCAGATAACACTGCATTTTACTCTGTGATTTAGTTTGAGTTTCCCAATAGTGTCTGTACTGTTCTTTTATTCGTGCAGTAATTTGGTCGGGTCTGATCGGATCTGCTGAGTTCTGGTCCTGAGCTGATTGAGGGTTGGTGTGTGTTAGTGGGGGTGTGTTAGTGTGTGTTAGGGAGGGTGGTGAACTGTAGCTCAGGACCAGCTGAGAGAGGGGACTGTGTTCTTTGCTCTCTCTCTGTGTCTGTCTCTGCCTGTCTCTCTCTCTCTGTATCTCTCTCTCTCTCTCTCTCTCTCTCTCTCTCTCACTCTCTCTGATGTAAAGAGGCATTGGGCTTTTGTGCTTCTGACTGTTGTGAGATTCTCTCCAGCTGTGTATGAGATAAACGCGTCCAATATCCCCATCTGTTTGCATTAGTACCGTGCTCTGAAACAATCGCTCCACAATAAGGCGCCCATGTCAAAAACATCATGTGACTGCAACCCAAAGCTCCACAACACAGTCCTGGGGGTCTTTATAGTACGGACTGGATTGAGCATCGCACCGAGCTGTTGGCTTTATGGAGTTTTTTGCTGTTGTGTTTGTTGTTGGTGCTACACATTACACATTAAGATGCTGTGGTGTGTTTGCAGTCGGTGAATTAGTGTCGTTAGTCTGTGTCCAGGGTTTAACCTCGTTTTCCTTTTGTCTGAGTTGATGGAGAGTGCTGTTTGCGCACGAGTGTGGTTTTGTTCTCCTCCTGAAAGTGACCTGATGCTCCCGGATAATATCCATCACTGAAGGAAAAGATAATTGAAATATAAATAATTTAGGACCCGGTCATGAATATTGGATATATATCGTTTGTCCTCTCAGTCCTCCACCTTTGCTTCTACTACACACAACTTTTCATCCAATACTTTGGTTTAGTGACCGAACAATCTGTGGCTACTTTAACCCTTTAGCCTCCCAGGCTTACGCTTATTATTCAGTGACCACAAGAGAAACAAAGGCCGGACTGATGTATTGTTTCACCAGTAATGTGGGCTGATATTGATGACCACCCTTTTTTTTGGTGTTGGTGAATATACTGTGTCTATTATGAATGAGTGTTTGGGTTTGGGGGCGGCACAGTGGCGCAGCCGGTAGGTGTCGCAGTCACACAGCTCCAGGGTCCTGGAGGTTGTGGGTTCGATTCCCGCTCCGGGTGACTGTCTGTGAGGAGTGTGGTGTGTTCTCTCTGTGTCTGCGTGGGTTTCCTACGGGTGACTGTCTGTGAGGAGTGTGGTGTGTTCTCCCTGTGTCTGCGTGGGTTTCCTACGGGTGACTGTCTGTGAGGAGTGTGGTGTGTTCTCTCTGTGTCTGCGTGGGTTTCCTCCGGGTGACTGTCTGTGAGGAGTGTGGTGTGTTCTCTCTGTGTCTGCGTGGGTTTCCTACGGGTGACTGTCTGTGAGGAGTGTGGTGTGTTCTCCCTGTGTCTGCGTGGGTTTCCTACGGGTGACTGTCTGTGAGGAGTGTGGTGTGTTCTCTCTGTGTCTGCGTGGGTTTCCTCCGGGTGACTGTCTGTGAGGAGTGTGGTGTGTTCTCTCTGTGTCTGCGTGGGTTTCCTCCGGGTGACTGTCTGTGAGGAGTGTGGTGTGTTCTCTCTGTGTCTGCGTGGGTTTCCTCCGGGTGACTGTCTGTGAGGAGTGTGGTGTGTTCTCTCTGTGTCTGAGTGGGTTTCCTCCGGGTGACTGTCTGTGAGGAGTGTGGTGTGTTCTCCCTGTGTCTGCATGGGCTTCCTCCAGGTGTTGTTTTTTACTGCCACAGTCTAAAAAAGACATCTGGTAGGTGGTAGGGCAAAAGTGTCCAGTAGGTGAGAGTGTGTTGTGTGCCCTGTGATGGACTGGCGCCCCTCCAGGGTGTGTTCCTGCTTTTGTGCCAAGTGATTCCGGGTAGGCTCCAGACCTTCCACAGCCCTGAGCTGGATAAGTGGTTACAGACAATGAATGAGTGAATAAATTCCTTTGGGGCAAGAAAATTTCCACTTAAAATATATTCTTTTTTTCAGACAGAATTAATGTTTGGGTTTGATTTTTAAGGTACTGACAATTTAATAGAATAATTGTCCTCATTTCTTGTTTATTGTGACCACAAAAGCACTTTCCTGAGCCCAAAATTTCTAGTCATTTTGCAGTATTTAAAATCATGTGTAATTTGTTGTTGTTGTTGTCCTTGTTTTAAGTGTTTAAGTGTTCCTCGTGTTTCATTTAAATGAAGTGTTGTTTAACTGTGCATGTGAATAAAAACGAAGCCCTATAAAAGATGTGTGTGCTTTACAAATGAGAGACAGTGTTGGCTAAATTAATAAATAATTATTTAAAAGACTAAAAGACTACTTGTAAATAGTGGGGATGAGTTGAGACACTGTGGCCATAAATTAAGAAAACGTTTAAACAAATAGCAGCTTATCTCCTCAGATTCTTCTTAGTCCTGACCTCTCTGCATTTTTCTATGAATGGTTAGATGTGAAGAACTTCTAGAGACTTGGTTGTAACTCATTTATTCATTCATTCATTCACTCACATATTCACTCATGTTTAGGGCTTGGAATAAAAAGGGGTGCTGTTCAGGGCCCATATAAAAGAGAAAAAACAAATCCTGCACATGTCACACATCACATGATATTGGTGCTCAGAGGGTCTCTGTGGAGATGTAATCACACCACTCAGTTCAGTTATTGTATTTTCATGAGGTTCCATAGATTACCTTTTGTAGATGCACTTGTACCAACAGGTTCAACATAATTCACTGCATTTCTAGTGCGCTTCCCCCTCATCTCTCTCTCTCTCTGCCCCTCTCTCTCTCTCTCTCTCTCTCTCTGCCCCTCTCTCTCTCTCTCTCTCTCTCTCTCTCTCTCTCTCTCTCTCTGCCCCTCTCTCTCTCTCTCTCTCTCTCTCTCTCTCTCTCTCTCTCTGCCCCCCTCTTTCTCTCTCTGCCCCTCTCTCTCTCTCTCTCTCTCTCTCTCTCTCTCTCTCTCTGCCCCTCTCTCTCTCTCTCTCTCTCTCTCTCTCTCTGCCTCTCTCTCTCTCTCTCTCTCACACACACACACTCACACACACACACTCACACTCTCACACTCTCTCTCTCACACACACACACACACACACACACACACCCACACACTCACGCTCACACTCTCACACACACACACACACACACACACACTCACACACACACACAGAAATCAATAGTGTGTCAGAGTGGCAGGCTGTATATTTTAAATAAATCTTATGATGAGACACAGGGGTATATATATATATATATATATATAGTGTGTGTGTGTGTGTGTGTGTGTGTGTGTGTGAGACAGAGAGAGAGAGAGAGAGAGAGACTCTAATGCCACAAGACATGTCATCTGTTGTCATTATTGAGGCTATGACAGCCATTGTTTATGAAGTTGTCGGAGGTGAAGTATCCACTGTGTACACAGTGAAGTGTGGTGGTGGTGGTAGCATCTCGACGTGAGCCTTATCTCACGCTCCTGGGGAGTTACACCTCAGTGAACTACACGCGAATACAATGGATGCACTGGAACAAAGAGAGAGTGCAGTCGTATGAGCCAACAAGCTGATAGTGGAGACGCCTGTCCCCGGCCTGTCCCCTGACCTCAGACCCTCTGAATGTATCCGGGAGGAATCTCTGAAGGAATCGCTGCCACCAGCCGATAATTTCGTGGCGTAGACGACTAGGAGCTGAACTTACAGACAGCAGGTACCAGCCCCTGGTCTGAGACTCTCCAATCACAGAGCTGGATCCTGTGCCTTGTGTTGGCAGTGGATATACGCTCTGGAAATTATTTTAAATAATGAAAACAGAAGTGTCTGAGTACTTCCAATGGGAGAAATCATTTCCTCGATGTTTTTCCTCCAGAAGCCGTGGCTCCTCCACTGCTTTTAGTTAAAATATGTATTGATTTATTTATTATAATACTGTGGGACGTTGTTATTAAAATTGTGCCTTCATACAGTTTACACGTTGTTAATTGCCCCCCACACACCCCCTCTCCTCTTGAATCCGCCTGAATGAGTTAAAAAGGCCTTATTTGCATACACCATAAATGTTTGGCTGCAGGGTGTGAATTAATAAGTGAGCTTTGCTAATGGTTCGTTTAGGTAAAAAAGGGAGAGAGAGTGAAATAGGGAAATTATTTGGATGAATTGCATAATTGTCTGCTGTGGAAACGCCTGCAGAAAAGGGGCAATTAAAGGCCAGGCTTTGGCTGCATTCCAAAAGGTTGCTTGAGGTGAACTGTGAGCTCTAAAGGAATAAACACATGAGTAGTTACCGTTTGAAAAGGACCCGAAGTCCACTGACCGTCAGTGACCAGTGCTTTTCATCCCTGCTGCACTCGGAGTATCTACGGCAACGGCCCGATAACCTTCAGCGCAGCGTCTCCCGGCTCTTTCGCTTGGGGTCAGTTGGGCCGTGTTCGGCGTGAGTTTGTCCTGCCCGGTGCCCCTGCTCCTTTTTCTCTGGGCCGGAGCCAGATCCGAAGGACGAGTTTCTTCCACCTGGCTCTCGGGCCAGCAGACCTAGCGTCCAGAGGTCCTGCAGTGCTGAAAGGCGGTGTAGCACCTGGCCAGCTCTCCAGGGTCAGAGGGTATAGTCTGTGTGTCTCCAAAAGGACATTTACAGGAGCAGGATAAACTCTTCTTAAGCCTCGGTGTATGCTAAGGTTTTATTTGCTCTGTTTGTCCAAATAAATAAATAAAATAAAATAGGAGAATATGTCTCTGCACAGTTTTAACCCTTGATTTCTGTTGGAAGGATGTGGCCGCAAATATGAGGACGTGTAGTAGGTAATTAGCTTCGATGGGGACGATATTTTACTAAGGGGCTTACGACTGAAGCTGACCTCTGACCTCTGCAGGTATAAGCAAGGTCAGACAGCCATGGACAAGCACAGCGAATGAATTCTGGCTATTCCCATGCCTTCATACGCCAGGCCTCCCCCAATCCCACTTTTTCATTTCGGTGTTCGGTTTCTTTTAAAGATGTTCCAGGAAAGAGTGTCAACATCTTTGATGTCTGTTGTTCTCGAAAAATATCTGCCAAAAAAGAATTGGCCCTGAAAATTCTGGGTAGGTGCACCCCCTTATTTTGCCTCACACAGACACTCCCCCGCAGCGCTGAACACCAGAGCCGGCTCCCTCAGCTCCAGATTGCTCTGGGCTCTCCTGGGACGACCGAGGAGGAAAACCTCCACTGGAAGGCGGCAGCTTGAGCTGCTCCAGAGAGGAAGCCATATCCACTTGACCCACTTTTCCCTTCCTAGTCGTCTGCTGTGGAAAGATCCTGGGGAGTTGGGGGGGTGGCTGGACTGAGTCCTTGGTTCAGGCTGGAATTCACAGCCAAACTTTTCATTCTGAGCCTTGCTTTCAAAATGTAGTTGTCGTTCCCAGATTAGACCCAACACCCCTAGCCCCCGTGCTTTGATTGGAAGATAGAGTGGAAGAAGGAGAGTGTAAAATTATCCAAAGGTGTGTGTGTGTGTGTGTGTGTGTGAGTGAGATAGAGAGAGAGAGAGAGAGAGAGAGAGAGAGAGAGAGAGTGTGACTGGACGAGTGTGTGAAATTCTCCATAGGTGTCTGAGCAAGTGACTGGATGAATGTGTGAAATCCACAGGTGTGAGTGTGTGAGTGACTGGGTGAGTGTGTGAAACTGTCCACAGGTGTGAGTGACTGGGTGAGTGTTTGAAACTGTCCACAGGTGTGAGTGTGTGAGTGACTGTGTGAGTGAGTGAGTGAGTGAGTGAGTGAGTGAGTGAGGTCGGTCCTGTGATAGACTCACATGCCCATTCCTCATGCACAGTGATTCCGAGTAGGCTCCAGACCTACCCACTACTCCACACATGATTAAGATGAAGCAGCTACACAAGATAAGTGAATGAGTGAATTGATGAATAAGTCATATTGCTAATATATATATATATATATATATATATTTGTTTTTTAAGTTCATTGTTCAGTGCTTATGATTGTTCTGAAACCTGTATTCATGGGTCTGTATTTTACACACCACACATCTCCACCCCACTCACCCCAACGTTACGTGGCCCATTCCCCTGGCCTATTCGGTTCCACTCTGTGGTCAGTGCTTTGGGCTTCATTGGCAGTGGACAGATGCCAGCCGGAGCACATGACCTGCCGTGACCCCTCGACCCTCCCATACTCATTGTGGTACTCTGGCAGCTGTTCTGAAGATCCCTGCCTCTGCTCTCTCCATGGGGCACATGGTGCTCCGTTTGTCAAAACACTTTTAAACACGCTGTCCACCCTGTGAGACACTCCTACCTCATTGGTCCACTTGGTCGGTGGACTACTCTCAGTCCAGCAGTGACACTGAGGGGTTTAAAACCTCCAGCAGCACTGCTGTGTCTGATCCACTCGCACCAGCACAACACACACTAACACATGGGGGGGATAAGAAAGTGTGGTCACTGGAGCTGACCACAAATCACCAGTGAATAACCTTCATTTCTGTTGGACAAGTATGTGGCCACAAATATGTGGACATGTAGTAAGTAATTAGCTTCGACAGGGACGATATTTCACTATGGGGCTGACCTCTGACCTCCGCTGCAGATATAATCAAGGTCGGACAGCCATGGACTGACCTGTCTAGTCCGGATATGTGGTAGCACAAGCTGACCAGTGGTACCTCCATGAAGGACTCTCACATTTCTGCACAATAATTACATTTACATTCAGTTTACATTGATGGATTCTCCATTTGTTCTGTACCAGGCATCAGTTTGCAGTGTGTAAAGCCCATCAACATTGGAACACCATTTTCTGAAGTGATGGGGCACCGTTAAATACTTTCAGAGTAAGTTGGAGTGACGTTGGTGATCCAGCAGTAAATTCTGACAGGAAAAAGGCTGCGATTTATAGACGAGCAACACCAGACATGTTTACTGCTGTGTGTGATGTGACGGGGGTGAGAATTCAAATACCTGTGGTACCCTCTGTTTTACTGCAGTATGACGTAATATCAAACTATTCTTTGTCATTTGATACCAACGTGCAATACCCAGCACCCGTGAGCCAATAGGCATGATCCTCCAAAACCCAGACTCCTCATTGGCTGTCTTAAGAATATCCTGTATGCATATTATTACTGTCAGTTCTTCTTGATTCAACTGCGGTTTTATAGAAGCAGGTTGTGGGTTTGATTCCTGCTCCGGGTGACTGTCTGTGAGGAGTGTGGTGTGTTCTCCCTGTGTCTGCGTGGGTTTTCTCCGGGTGACTGTCTGTGAGGAGTGTGGTGTGTTCTTCCTGTGTCTGGGTGGGTTTCCTCCGGGTGACTGTCTGTGAGGAGTGTGGTGTGTTCTTCCTGTGTCTGGGTGGGTTTCCTCCGGGTGACTGTCTGTGAGGAGTGTGGTGTGTTCTTCCTGTGTCTGGGTGGGTTTCCTCCGGGTGACTGTCTGTGAGGAGTGTGGTGTGTTCTTCCTGTGTCTGGGTGGGTTTCCTCCGGGTGACTGTCTGTGAGGAGTGTGGTGTGTTCTCCCTGTGTCTGTGTAGGTTTCCTCCGGGTGACTGTCTGTGAGGAGTGTGGTGTGTTCTCCCTGTGTCTGCGTGGGTTTCCTCCGGGTAACTGTCTGTGAGGAGCGTGGTGTGTTCTCCCTGTGTCTGTATAGGTTTCCTCCGGGTGACTGTCTGTGAGGAGTGTGGTGTGTTCTTCCTGTGTCTGGGTGGGTTTCCTCCGGGTGACTGTCTGTGAGGAGTGTGGTGTGTTCTCCCTGTGTCTGTGTAGGTTTCCTCCGGGTGACTGTCTGTGAGGAGTGTGGTGTGTTCTCCCTGTGTCTGCGTGGGTTTCCTCCGGGTGACTGTCTGTGAGGAGCGTGGTGTGTTCTCCCTGTGTCTGTGTAGGTTTCCTCCGGGTGACTGTCTGTGAGGAGTGTGGTGTGTTCTCCCTGTGTCTGCGTGGGTTTCCTCCGGGTAACTGTCTGTGAGGAGCGTGGTGTGTTCTCCCTGTGTCTGTGTAGGTTTCCTCCGGGTGACTGTCTGTGAGGAGTGTGGTGTGTTCTCCCTGTGTCTGCGTGGGTTTCCTCCGGGTGACTGTCTGTGAGGAGTGTGGTGTGTTCTCCCTGTGTCTGCGTGGGTTTCCTCCGGGTGACTGTCTGTGAGGAGTGTGGTGTGTTCTCCTGTGTCTGCGTGGGTTTCCTCCGGGTGACTGTCTGTGAGGAGTGTGGTGTGTTCTCCATGTGTCTGAGTGGGTTTCCTCCGGGTGACTGTCTGTGAGGAGTGTGGTGTGTTCTCCATGTGTCTGAGTGGGTTTCCTCCGGGTGACTGTCTGTGAGGAGTGTGGTGTGTTCTCCATGTGTCTGAGTGGGTTTCCTCCGGGTGACTGTCTGTGAGGAGTGTGGTGTGTTCTCCCTGTGTCTGAGTGGGTTTCCTCCGGGTGACTGTCTGTGAGGAGTGTGCTGTGTTCTCCCTGTGTCTGCGTGGGTTTCCTCCGGGTGACTGTTTGTGAGGAGTGTGGTTTGTTCTCCCTGTGTCTGCGTGGGTTTCCTCCGGGTGCTCCGGTTTCCTCCCACAGTCCAAAAACACACGTTGGTAGGTGGATTGGTGACTCAAAAGTGTCCGTAGGTGTGAGTGTGTGAATGAATGTGTGTGTGTGTGGCACACCCTCCAGGGTGTATTCCCCGCCTTGCGCCCAATGATTCCAGGTAGGATCTGGACCCACCACGACCCTGAATTGGATAAGGGTTACAGATAATGAATGAATGAATTAATGAAAATACACACATCCAGCCCAAACCAGCCATCTATAAAATCTCCAAGCTACAGCATTGATCACATTTGTTTTTATCCGATGGCTACTATTCAGAGAGGGGTCTGTGGTTGTGAAAAATCAACCAGGCACCAGATACCAAACTGAAGGAGCTGAAGTGAAAGTTTTATTAATTAGATTAACCTCAACTTATCATTAACTAAGTGCCGTTCCGATTTACAGGATCAACAGGCTTCAGTGTTAGCTTAGCGCTAATATACAATACAAAATCCTATACGGGTGCTAGAAGATATTAGCATTATCTTAGAGAATTATTGTCTTGTTTTGATATTTAAAATCTAGCTCTCATGGTGATGGTTCCTTCTGTAAACAAGACTGTGTTTTATTGTCGTCGTGAAGAAGTTACAGGATGTCGGTGTTTCGTTGTAAATCCTGGAAAGCGAAATGAAATGCAGGAGCGGCTGTGAATGATTTGCGCAGATTGATTTCCTCATAGATTGCCTTGCTGCTAATCTTTTCTCTACCTGTTCCTCTACCGCAGGAGAAGATTAAAGCTCTATGAAACTTTATATCGCGCTGTGTTTACAGTGTCAGCAGGAAATGATTTTTTTTTTAAAAAATCGCAGTAATTGAACTACTGTGTTCATGGGG
The DNA here is from genome assembly GCF_029633855.1 of Hoplias malabaricus. Lineage (NCBI taxonomy): Eukaryota > Metazoa > Chordata > Actinopteri > Characiformes > Erythrinidae > Hoplias > Hoplias malabaricus. The sequence goes on from NC_089806.1 coordinate 7,016,413, forward strand.
TTCTCTTTCCGCTCTGACACCTCCCAGAGCATTAGTGTCAGCCGTGGCGTTTGTTGCCTCAGTGGCCTTGCTTTGTAACCTGCTATTCAGCCATCAGTGCATAGCAACGAGCCTGTCCAGTCCTTCTGATTCACCGCCTGTTTGATTCGGTGGCGAGGAACATCTCGGCCGTTTGCTGTGAAGCATTTTACAGCAGGAGGGTGAGGGCGAGAGCAGGAGTGGGCAGAACGTTTGTTTTAATAACTGCCCTTCAGTCGTTAACCTTCAGTCACCACAGCTCAGCGGCAGATTACATACGACACCAGGCAGCAGGGCCACTCCAAGCCTGAAGAGAGTCAGAATGGACCAGAGCCAGGCACAGCCTCTGTGTGACTTCAATCCTGACCAAAGGACATGGGAATATAGGGGTAGTCACACTGTGGGGGAATGGGAGGGGTATAAGAACCCTCTGGCGGACACTTGGCATGTTTCAGAGCATCCAATTTAGTTGCCAGTGGTGATCTGTGAGTGTGTAGTAGTGAGGCACTCAAATTCAGTGATTAAATGAAGTGTGAGTGTGAAATGGTCTATAGATGAGTGTGTGAAACTGTCCACAGGTGTGAATGTGTGAGTGACTGGGTGAGTGTGTGACACTGTCCACAGGTGTGAGTGTGTGTGTGACTGGGTGAGTGTGTGACACTGTCCACAGGTGTGAGTGTGTGAGTGACTGGGTGAGTGTGTGACACTGTCCACAGGTGTGAGTGTGTGAGTGACTGGGTGAGTGTGTGACACTGTCCACAGGTGTGAGTGACTGGGTGAGTGTGTGACACTGTCCACAGGTGTGAGTGAGTGAGTGACTGGGTGAGTGTGTGACACTGTCCACAGGTGTGAGTGTGTGAGTGAGTGTGTGACATTGTCCAAAGGTGTGAGTGTGTGAGTGACTGGGTGAGTGTGTGACACTGTCCACAGGTGTGAGTGTGTGAGTGACTGGGTGAGCGTGTGAAACTGTCCACAGGTGTCAGTGTGTGAGTGACTGGGTGAGTGTGTGACATTGTCCACAGGTGTGAGTGTGTGTGTGACTGGGTGAGTGTGTGACACTGTCCACAGGTGTGAGTGTGTGAGTGACTGGGTGAGTGTGTGACACTGTCCACAGGTGTGAGTGTGTGAGTGACTGGGTGAGTGTGTGACACTGTCCACAGGTGTGAGTGTGTGAGTGACTGGGTGAGTGTGTGACACTGTCCACAGGTGTGAGTGTGTGAGTGACTGGGTGACTGTGTGACACTGTCCACAGGTGTGAGACTGAGAGTGATGCCCACAGCGAGACACAGAGTGAAACAGTTAAATCATCCGTAACTGTTTCCATGGATCCACTTCTTTTAAAGCTGTTTGTTTACATTCTTCCTGAGAAAATCCATCGCGACACAAGCGTGAAACAAACAGAAACACGGAAACTAAAATAGACGTGTGATGTCTGCGTCATGTTGTTTGGTGGAGTACTGTTAGAGTGAGTATGTGTGATGCTTTGTTTTCCTTTGTTGTTGTTGTTTCTGTTTTCAGCAGCTGTTTTGCTACAATTAAATTAGCGCTAGAACAGCTGCATAAGACACCGGTCTTTAGCGAGCCATGCTAATGCCCATGTTAGCATAGCAGTTAGCATGTAGCTCACTTATACATACGGCTAGTTGGGTGCAAATGGTGCCTCACTGAATCTGAGGGTGGGACTGAATGTGTGGAATATAATGTGTATGTATGTGTGTGTGTCCACTGTCCTCATAGCAGAAGGTGCTGTCCACACCTCCGACGCTGACCACATGCTGGCTGTGTGTGTGTGTGTGATGGACTGATGACAACAACATCTGATCTCATATCTGCCCTCGCCCTCCCCCTGGGACCAGCAATGAAACACATTCACACCCCCCCTCCCCCCCACACCAAAGACAGCCAATCAGCGGCCTGCTCTCAGCCGCTTAAAATACATCTACACCCCCCTGCCTCCCTCCCTCCCTCTCTCTCTCTCTCTCTCTCTCTCTCTCTCTCTCTCTCTCTCTCTCTCTCTCTCTCTCTCTCTCAATGCTCTGGCTTTGATCTGTTCTCTGTGCATTTGTTTTTATCCTGAGTTCACGTGTCGTAATAGAAATGCAAAAGGCTGGACTCGTCTCTACCATGTTCCTCACAAACCACACAGTGTCCTCTTAATCCAGCCACGTCCCTTAAATATCACACGTGGTGTCCATGTCCCTTACAGATTCCCGCAAGGCATTAATGTCCCTCACAGACCCCACGCCATGTCCATGTCTCTCACAAATCACACGCAGTGTCCACATCCTTCACAAATGACCGTGTCTTTTTAGGTCAGCCACGTCCCTCACAAATAACACCCAGTGTCCTCTCAGTCTTGCCACGTCCCTCACAAATCACACACGGTGTTCTCCCTGTCCTGAACATCATGACTCCAATCTTTCACAGCTCACTCTGCGCTGCCCTCTTCTCTGCTCAGAGTCTAATCCTGTTCTTCGGTTATGAGCCACTGACCTGAGCCAACAGAACCATACAGAACAGAACCCGTACAGAACAGGGGCCACAGAAAAGGGGCCACAGAATAGGGGCCGTACAGAACAGGGGCCGTACAAAACAGGGGCCGTACAGAACAGGGGCCGTACAGAACAGAGGCCGTACAAAACAGGGGCCGTACAGAACAGGGGCCGTACAAAACAGGGGCCGTACAGAACAGGGGCCGTACAAAACAGGGGCCGTACAGAACAGTGGCCATACAGAACAGAGGCCGTACAGAACAGGGGCCGTACAGAACAGGGGCCGTACAGAACAGGGGCCACAGAACAGGGGCCGTACAGAACAGGGGCCGTACAGAACAGGGGCCGTACAGAACAGTGGCCATACAGAACAGAGGCCGTACAGAACAGGGGCCGTACAGAACAGGGGCCGTACAAAACAGGGGCCGTACAGAACAGTGGCCATACAGAACAGAGGCCGTACAGAACAGGGGCCGTACAGAACAGAGGCCGTACAGAACAGGGGCCGTACAGAACAGGGGCCGTACAGAACAGGGGCCGTACAGAACAGGGGCCACAGAACAGGGGCCGTACAGAACAGGGGCCGTACAGAACAGCGGCCGTACAGAACAGGGGCCGTACAGAACAGGGGCCGTACAGAACAGCGGCCGTACAGAACAGGGGCCGTACAGAACAGGGGCCGTACAGAACAGGGGCCACAGAACAGGGGCCGTACAGAACAGGGGCCACAGAACAGGGGCCGTACAGAACAGGGGCCGTACAGAACAGCGGCCGTACAGAACAGGGGCCGTACAGAACAGGGGCCGTACAGAACAGGGGCCGTACAGAACAGGGGCCACAGAACAGGGGCCGTACAGAACAGGGGCCGTACAGAACAGGGGCCGTACAGAACAGGGGCCGTACAGAACAGGGGCCACAGAACAGGGGCCGTACAGAACAGGGGCCGTACAGAACAGGGGCCGTACAGAACAGCGGCCGTACAGAACAGGGGCCGTACAGAACAGGGGCCGTACAGAACAGCGGCCGTACAGAACAGGGGCCGTACAGAACAGGGGCCACAGAACAGGGGCCGTACAGAACAGGGGCCGTACAGAACAGCGGCCGTACAGAACAGGGGCCGTACAGAACAGGGGCCGTACAGAACAGGGGCCGTACAGAACAGTGGCCATACAGAACAGAGGCCGTACAGAACAGGGGCCGTACAGAACAGGGGCCGTACAGAACAGGGGCCACAGAACAGCGGCCGTACAGAACAGGGGCCGTACAGAACAGGGGCCGTACAGAACAGCGGCCGTACAGAACAGGGGCCGTACAGAACAGGGGCCACAGAACAGGGGCCGTACAGAACAGGGGCCGTACAGAACAGCGGCCGTACAGAACAGCGGCCGTACAGAACAGCGGCCGTACAGAACAGGGGCCACAGAACAGGGGCCGTACAGAACAGGGGCCGTACAGAACAGGGGCCATACAGAACAGCGGCCGTACAGAACAGGGGCCGTACAGAACAGAGGCCGTACAGAACAGAGGCCGTACAGAACAGGGACCCCAGGTGAGAATGGAAAGGGTTAATCTGATAATGGAGAATAAGAAGTTACAAACTAAACTGTATTATCTCCTTAATACACAACCCCACTTCCAATATTAATACAGACCACACTCTCACCCTCACACACTCACCTCCTCTCTCTCTCTCTCTCTCTCTCTCTCTCACTCTATACCTCTTTATCTCTTATATAAATCCTGATGTGTTTGAAGTCTACTGCGAGCTCCTCCTGACTCAGTTCACATTGAGCTCCTCTTTGTACCTGTGCTCTCCTCAGAGAGAGAGAGGGAGGGAGGGAGGGAGGAAGTGATGATTATTGATGTTTTTTGGTCAGACAGGATCTAGGGGTCCCTCCCACTGGAAGCCCCCCTGGTCCAGCTGGGGGGATTTTTGAGTGTAATTGATCAGCGTAGCCCAGACACCCACTCGGTGCCGCATCATCGCCAGGAACGCAGATGCTGTTCTTGCGATGGTGCCACGCGCTCTTGCAGTGACATTTCTGTCTGCGCGCTGCTAAATATGCAGCAGTGCTGCTGCAGTGTTCATAAATATAAACAATCCTCCATCTGTTAATAGACACTCTCTGAAATGTCACATCTCCGTTTGTGACAGACACATCCCGCATGCACACACAACAAGCCCCCGCAAAGACACAAGAGCCCACAGACGAACACACACTTCCTTCACTGGCACAATCCCTGATAGATATTTGGTTTTGAGGATCATCATTAGTGGAAAACACTGTCATAGTGTTTAGAGAATGAAGGCATCATTTCTGGAGGATGAACTGATGATAATATGAGCATAAAGTGGCAAACATTCAGGAGAACAGTAGTGAATGATGGGTTTTTGACAATAAAACATTATAAAATTGTAAATATTGCAAGAACAAAATTGTAAGAATTAATTTTATAATTCATTCATTTATTCATTGTCTGTAACCCTTATCCAGTTCAGGGTCGCGGTGGGTCCAGAGCCTACCTGGAATCATTGGGCACAAGGCGGGAATACACCCTGGAGGGGGCACCAGTCCTTCACAGGGCAACACAGACACACATTCACTCACACACTCACACCTATGGACACTTTTGAGTCATCAATCCACCTGCCAACGTGTGTTTTTGGACTGTGGGAGGAAAACGGAGCACCCGGAGGAAACCCACACAGACACAGAGAGAACACACCACACTCACAGACAGTCACCCGGAGGAAACCCACGCAGACACAGGGAGAACAAACCACACTCCTCACAGACAGTCACCCGGAGGAAACCCACGCAGACACAGGGAGAACACACCACACTCCTCACAGACAGTCACCCGGAGTAAACCCACGCAGACACAGGGAGAACACACCACACTCCTCACAGACAGTCACCCGGAGGAAACCCACGCAGACACAGAGAGAACACACCACACTCCTCACAGACAGTCACCCGGAGGAAACCCACACAGACACAGGGAGAACACACCACACTCCTCACAGACAGTCACCCGGAGGAAACCCACACAGACACAGGGAGAACACACCACACTCCTCACAGACAGTCACCCGGAGGTAACCCACGCAGACACAGAGAGAACACACCACACTCCTCACAGACAGTCACCCGGAGGAAGCCCACGCAGACACAGGGAGAAGACACCACACTCCTCACAGACAGTCACCCGGAGGAAACCCACGCAGACACAGGGAGAACACACCACACTCCTCACAGACAGTCACCCGGAGGAAACCCACGCAGACACAGGGAGAACACACCACACTCCTCACAGACAGTCACCCGGAGGAAACCCACGCAGACACAGGGAGAACACACCACACTCCTCACAGACAGTCACCCGGAGGAAGCCCACGCAGACACAGGGAGAACACACCACACTCCTCACAGACAGTCACCCGGAGGAAACCCACACAGACACAGGGAGAACACACCACACTCCTCACAGACAGTCACCCGGAGGAAACCCACGCAGACACTGGGAGAACACACCACACTCCTCACAGACAGTCACCCTGAGAAAACCCACGCAGATACAGGGAGAACACACCACACTCCTCACAGACAGTCACCCGGAGGAAACCCACGCAGACACTGGGAGAACACACCACACTCCTCACAGACAGTCACCCTGAGAAAACCCACGCAGATACAGGGAGAACACACCACACTCCTCACAGACAGTCACCCGGAGGAAGCCCACGCAGACACAGGGAGAACACACCACACTCCTCACAGACAGTCACCCGGAGGAAACCCACACAGACACAGGGAGAACACACCACACTCCTCACAGACAGTCACCTGGAGGAAACCCACACAGACACAGGGAGAACACACCATGGGGAGAAACTTTTACTGAAATAAAAATATTCCTGAAATGTTTTTTCTTTCCAGAATCTAAAATCTTTTTCATTAAAACCCTGCGAAACACAATCCTCCGTCAGATTATAAAGACTTCCTGAAAAGTCTCATCTTTCACGTCTCTCTTTGTGACAGACACATCCACAGAATGAGACAAAACAAGCCCCCACAGAAAAACAAGGGGCTGGAGATAGAAGCCCACTGATTAACACACGCTTCCTTTTGGAAGCTTCACGCCTTGCGTCTGCTATTATTTTAATCGCACCAAATTAATTCAGTTCTGCTAAATGAGCTAATTTCATGCTCTCGTGAACAGACAGAACTCCTCGACTGGCGAAGGATTGTGTCCTGGGCGGCAGCTGGAAAAGAAACACAATGGATGCAGATGACGTGGCCTTGTTTACAAGGAGCTGTGCATAACGCCCTGAACCGTGACCTCAGTGATTGCTGTCTGTTGGTTTTAGACTTGGTTAAATGTTGACCGTTACACCGGACACTGGATAACCGCCATCTTGTTAACGGGGACTCATCAGCCTGTGATGTTGTACGGTCATTTATAGAAGCAGTGTTCTTTATTGACACGAATACCTACAAGTTTCTCTTGACTATTTATGAATAAACAAATCTGTATTCAGAAATATATCATCACTGTATCTCCATTTTCATAGATGTTTAATGCTAGTTACATATTACTGTTTGTCCTGGGAGACCCAGTGGTCTAATCACTGGCTCTATCATCAGGAGATTACTGCTTCGATCCCCAGTGTTGAGTCAGCTGTCTGAGGCCAGGAGTAGTAGTAGAGTAGTAGAGGGCACAGTAGGTTTCCCTCTCCACGTGAGTGGGATGGCACCTCCTCTCCCTCTCTGTCTGCTGCTGTAACATAGGGTGACCAGATCTGAGATGGTGAAAAAGAGGGAGTGGGGCTACTTCACCATGCCCCCTTCTCACTCAAGCGAACCAATCGGAGTAGGGGAGGGCGGGACTAGTTTGTGAACGAAACTTCTCGAAGTTCTATGTAAGCTCTAGAAAAACAAAATCCCGGACGTTTGTGAAATTCCACCCGGACATTTTTTTAAGTCTAAAAAAGAGGACATGTCCGGGTAAAAGAGGACGTCTGGTCACCCTAGGTAACAGTGTGTATACAATAGTAGCCATTTAAAAGCTCTAAGATGTAAGTAAGATGCAACACTGTGTAAAGATAAGGCTGTAGTCACTTTATTGGACTCTCGCCACCTTCTATTTTTTCGGTCTCTGGTGCTAATACATGAGTAATGGAGAAAATGGGGAAAAAATTGAAAAGAGAAAAAGTGCACTGCACAATCTCTGCCCGGATAAAAACGATGAGGGATTCTCATACATCTAAAGGTCACAGAGTACATGACATCCAGCAGCATTCGCAGGGTCCTCAGAACGAGGGTGGTTTTGACATCAACGTATTCCTGGTGTTCCATAACATTTCCCTTGAGGTGACGAGAAGCGAGGAGTAGTAGCTTTTCCGGACTCGGGTCTCTAAAAAAAATCACTGAACTCCACAGTCTGGAAAAGCTGTTACTTTTCTGTCAGCTTTCTTTCATTAGGGTAGATGCTGTGTCTGGGGCCCATGCCACTGGTGCTCCTGTCTCTTGGTGGTGGGATATTTATTGCTGACCTGGTGGTGTGTCAGTCTGATGAGAGTGAGCGTCTCTCTGTGGACAGGCAATTAGAGCCGTGTGTTGAGCCGGCCGCCTCTGCTGCCCAGTCTTGGTGTAATTGCTGTGACAACAACTGAGACAGCAGTGAGCTCCATGTGCCAGGCACCGCTGTCTGGCTCGATATGTTCTCAGATTTGATCTGGAGCAAGGAACCAGTTGAGGTGGGACTGTAATGCATGCAGTTACACAACACTTAGCAGTGCACCACACAGCTCTCATCATGGTAGCTTTGGCCAGGCCAGTGTTTAGGGAGAATATGTATGACCTGAGTTAAGCTGGCACAGGCGACACTGGAGATATGGTAATCGTGGGAGACTAGAGTTATGCTAATCTAGAGTTATTGTGGTGTAAAACATGCTAATGTTATGCTAGTCTAGAGTTATATTGGCATAAGCGAGACTAATGTTAATTTCATTTTGTAGACATAAACGGTCTGCCAGTAGGGGTGACTGGTCAATAGAGGGCGCTAGAGCAGCGCCCTTCCTGGTGGAAATAGAACTCTTGTTGTTTATAAAATAATTTTTTAAATATATAATTATTAACAGCAAGGATGATGCTATGCTTTAATGGCCATGCTAAGTGACTAACTAAAGCTGCACCAGACCCTTATGGACTAGCATTAACTATGCTAGGCTAGCATAGGTTATAGGGTATTGTATAATAACATATGAGAGGCTATGGTTAGGTACCAGTGAAAGCTTTAAAGACTTAAACTAGGTAGGTAAGGAGAAATTATTCTAGCATAAGAAAGACAGGTGAAAAGTTATCCTAGCATAACTAATGCTAATGTAATCCAAATATAGCATTTATTCTTGTCCATACATAGGTACTAGTGCAGTGCTAATGTAGAGACAGGTTAGTTGAGGACATCTAGGGATGTGACAGAAATGTGGTGTGTTTAGCAACGGCTATGCCTACCATTTTCCGTCTGCTAGGTTAGCTTAGCTAATTAACACTTTGTGCAGTGTTAACACTGGATTGGTTGTTCGTACCAGAGCAATGTTACAATTTCTGCATCGTTAGGTTTTAGTATGTGATCATTTATTTGGTGTTTTAGTTGGTTTTAACTCTCAGACAATTTAATCATGAGCTTGCACATATCTGTGCAGTCTAGGCTTGTGCTTGAAGTTGGGTTAGAGCCGTGGGGAGATGTGTTGTTTACAGTATCTCTGCTGTCACATGGTGGACTCTGTGATATCATTTAAAGCAGTTTTATTTTATTTATTTATTTTGAGATGAGGATTTGGAGTCGGCTCCTCGGAGTATGTTTAACCGCAGCAGGAGGAACCGGTAGCTGACAGGCCGCTCATTACCTGGGGCTGAGTGCAGATGGCTTCGCTGGTCTGCAGAGTCTAGAGCTCCCTCCTAATCGAGCTATACCTGGAATAATACAGACACTTAGATACATCTCCACAGACTTGACATTCATCCTTGTGACATTAAGCTGTAAAGGCAGTCTTCTATAGATACACCTTCACAGTCAGTGTCTGTCCCTGATACTCAGGCTCCTGCTCTCAGTGTGGAAGTGCAGACTTTACCCAGGGAGGGAGTGATAACATTCTGTTATCTCTAAAAAAGGACAATAATAAGGACAAGCCTCAGCCTTCAAGATGATTCTCTGCTGCTGATTTACCTGTGTTACGTAGGTCAGAGACATACGCAGCTCTTTTGCCCTCGCTCACCATACACTGTTTGTGTAAATGTATCAGTATACGTCTTCAGACACTGATGCTCTTGTACCTGATATCAGAGATAACCTCAGAGATGGGATGAGAACATTAATGAGGTCTGATACTGATGTTGGGTGATTATTTCTGGATAGAAATAACGCCCCTCTTCACCATAAACATACTGGATGAAGCTCTATCACAACAGAGAATGTTTGGGGGTTAATGCCACTCTAGTTGGCACTTGACATTCAGTTTCGTGACCTAAGAATCCCATTTTGTTTGTACGCCTTTCTACAGACATTACACAAGCTGTGGAGAGTTGACCATGTGTGTTCACAATAGATGCATCTGAATTCACAACATGGAAGTATATCAGTTTAGAGGCCTACCACAAAACCCTGCTGCTGTGTGACAGTGACATTACCTGCAATAAAACATATTGTTCAAGGAGCTTTATTTATTCATTCATTCACTCATTCATTCATTATCTGAAACTGCTTATCCAGTACAGGGTCGCGGTGGGTCCAGAGCCTACCTGGAATCATTGGGCGCAAGGTGGGAATACACCCTGGAGGGGGCGCCAGTTCTTAGCTTTATTTATTTATTTATTTATTTATTTATTTATTTATGTGGTGTCAGTAAGCAACATGCTTCACTGAATTGAGCCAAAATAAATCAGATTGTTTACCCTCTATGGCCAGTTCAATAGAGAAAGCGAGAGGGCAGCAGGGCACACTCCAAAATAAGGAAAGTTGAGGCAGAACATTTAACAGAAAATAATTTTATAAATATTTTAAAATACTATTTTTCTGTTTGTTTGATTTTATACTGAAAATTCTATCTTGAGTTTGTTTTATTATTTTTTTATTTTATTTTTTTTATGTCTGCCTTTAGTTCAATTAGCGAGGAGCTGTATTAAAGCTTCCAAAAACACACGTTGGTAGGTGGATTGGCGACTCAAAAAGTAGGTGTGAGTGTGTGAGTGAATGTGTGAGTGTGTGTTGCCCTGTGAGTGACTGGCGCCCCCTCCAGGGTGTGTTCCCGCCTTGCGCCCAATGATTCCAGGTATGCTCTGGACCCACCACGACCCTGAACTGGATAAGGGTTACAGATAATGAATGAATGAATGAATATCTAATGGTATTGATTTCAATGGCTATTTATTTATGAAGTTTGTACATTTTCTGGGAGGAAATTCTAGCAACTGGACTTTCATTTCATTTGAACTGAATAACCCTGCACTGGAAGATTAGGTTCGACCAGCGACGACATTCAGGTTTGCTTTCTGTTCGTTTTCCAAGTAAAATGATTGTTTTTCTCTTGGCGCCACTTGAGAAAGTTTAGCTGCGGTAAGTTTCCTGTTTCTAAAGCCTTCCTCTTAGTCATCTTAATCTTCCATTTCACTCAGCCTCACTTGTGCTCAGGCCAGATTTCAAAGTGCTGGCCTAAGGGAAATCCAGCAGCGGCTTGCTTGCAGAAACTCATTTACTGATGGATAGAGATGATTGACAACCATCCCAGGGCTTCGTTTCCCGCCATCTTGATCCTCTTCAAATGCCCTCCGATTGCTTTTGGAGAAAAGTCCCCTGTTCCCGATGATGGGGAATTAACCCGACATCGCCACTGGACTTTGTAAGAGCCAACAAACTGCATGTGTAAGCAAACCCACGTGGCTTCCAGAAGCTTCTGGGAATCTGATTTTCATTTGAAGATTCCTCCCTTCAAGGCCGGAGTGTGGGTAAACAGTCTTCACGCTCTGTACGTGGGTTGTACGTGATCTCATAATGTCACGGGTTCTCAGATATCGTTTTATTACCGTTATTAATATCTCAAAACATCTGCCGGTCTCTCGTGATAGTTGTAGAAGCAGCTCCTCTCTTATAAGTAGCTCACTGAAGCGGCACTCGAGTTGTTATTGGATGTAGCTGAGGCTTGTGATTTTGTGCTTTGTGTGGATTCCTAAAGAGAAAAGAAGGAGATTAGATGAGAATAAAGCCGACGCAACAAAACCGTGCCATTTGTTTTACCCCGAAGTCCAGTGTGATGTCATTTCTCTATACTTTCTAATTATGTAACCACATAATTACTTACATAGAGAGCAGGGCTAAATTAACCCTCTTGAACCCAGATCCACACACACTGCGCGTGGTAAAACGTCCTTCCTCTGTGCTGCTGTTGTCAACACTGTACTCTGGATGTCCAGGTATATTTATATAATAACGGTTATTATAATTGCCTTATTGTATCTAATCTGTATCTAGTGTGGTTTGCTTCTGTGTCATTGTGGCTAGCCATTTGCAGCCCCAGGAACCAGAACGTGGTTGGCATCACCATTCTTGGTGTTCTGGCTGTTAATTAACACACAACATTATCTAAAACAAACCTCAGAAGACTTTGGGCTCAGTATAATCAAACAGAACCGGTCTCTTTTTCTTTCTTAGTCTCCTCAACTCTCCCTGAGCCCTTTAAACCCATCGGCACGTCTCAGGTAGTTACTCGGGGCTGGAGGCGAGCAAGGACACTGCCCTGCCTCAATCAGTGCGGTTCAGGGCTTGGCTCAGAGCACAGCCTTGGCTCTGGTTGAAGCTCTGGCTTCTTCCATGGCTCATTTCCTTGCTGCGGGGGCCGTGCACAGCCAGAGGTGAGGCTTTAGCGAACCCCCTCCAAACCAACTACAGGGGCTTGGACCACAGACATCTACTACTACACCAATGAGAACTCCTCCATCTCCTGTGCTTCAGGGAAAGACAGCCACAACGAATCATTGGTCGCTGTCTGACCACACTGTGCACACCCTGCTTCACACTAGCTTCGTCCTGGCAGCAGCGTCCAGCCGCTCTCTGCACAGAAAGCCCGCTGCTGTGTGGAGCAGGGCTCTGCTGTTTGATGAGCTCTGCTGATTGGGTTTATCCACACGGCTAATGTTCTTTCCACCTGCTGGACGGGGCGGCAGAAGACCGAGGCCCACCGCTCTTTTTATTGAGCTCTCGTCTGTCTCCATCTGTGCAGAAATGAGAAGACACTGCCATGTGTTGTTTTCTGCTGCTTGCCACAGTTGGCGTGCGGTGTGTATTTTGTGTGTGTTTTTCTGCTATCGCAGTGGTCAGAGCAGACACAACGGGCTCAGTCCACCCAAATGTGCATCCAATCAAAATGATTTTTCAGTCGATAGCAAAATGGCTTGGAAAAAATACCATCATTTCTAATAACTTCTGATTGGCCAGAGTTACTCACTGCACACCTGAAAAGATTAATGCTCATTGGACAACGGGCTTTAAGTCCCGCCCGGTACACTGCTACAATGAAAGTGAAGGGAGTGTGGGTGGGTATGTTTGCATGATATTTTGTGCAGGAAATAAAAACCTCCCAACATTTATTGGACAGTGTGATCTTGGAAACATTCATTCATTCATTGTCTGTAACCCTTATCCAATTCATGGTCGCAGTGGGTCCGGAGCCTACCTGGAATCATTGGGCGCAAGGAGGGAACCCACCCTGGAGAGGGCACCAGTCCTTCACAGGGCGACACACACTCACTCACACTTTTGACTCTCCAATCCACCTACCAACATGTGTCTTTGGAGCGTGGGAGGAAACCGGAGCACCCGGAGGAAACCCACACAGACACAGGGAGAACACACCACACTCCTCACAGACAGTCACCCGGAGGAAACCCACGCAGACACAGAGAGAACACACCACACTCCTCACAGACAGTCACCGGAGGAAACCCACGCAGACACAGAGAGAACACACCACACTCCTCACAGACAGTCACCCGGAGAAAACCCATGCAGACAAAGAGAGAACACACCACACTCCTCACAGACAGTCACCCGGAGGAAACCCACGCAGACAAAGGGAGAACACACCACACTCCTCACAGACAGTCACCCGGAGGAAACCCACGCAGACACAGAGAGAACACACCACACTCCTCTCAGACAGTCACCCGGAGGAAACCCACGCAGACAAAGGGAGAACACAACACACTCCTCACAGACAGTCACCCGGAGGAAACCCACGCAGACAAAGAGAGAACACACCACTCTCCTCACAGACAGTCACCCGGAGGAAACCCACGCAGACAAAGGGAGAACACACCACACTCCTCACAGACAGTCACCCGGAGGAAACCCACGCAGACACAGAGAGAACACACCACACTCCTCTCAGACAGTCACCCGGAGGAAACCCACGCAGACAAAGGGAGAACACAACACACTCCTCACAGACAGTCACCCGGAGGAAACCCACGCAGACAAAGAGAGAACACACCACTCTCCTCACAGACAGTCACCCGGAGGAAACCCACGCAGACACAGAGAGAACACACCACACTCCTCACAGACAGTCACCCGGAGGAGACCCACGCAGACACAGGGAGAACACACCACACTCCTCACAGACAGTCACCCGGAGGAAACACACGCAGACACAGAGAGAACACACCACACTCCTCACAGACAGTCACCCGGAGGAAACCCACGCAGACACAGAGAGAACACACCACACTCCTCACAGACAGTCACCCGGAGCGGGACTCGAACCCACAACCTCCAGGTCCCTGGAGCTGTGTGACTGAAAACACTACCTGCTGCACCACCATGCCGCCCTACTTGGAAACATGGCATGGTAAAACTCGAGCTGCACTGCTGTGTCTGAGCCACTCAATTAAATAAGAATTTCAGTAAATATTAAGAGCAGCCCTGTGGCAGTGGAGCACTGATGTCACTGTCGTGTTGAGACTAGCGCCTCAGGCCTGGCCTGGGCAAGACTTCAACAAACCGTCTGCCAGTGAAATGTGTTTTAAGCATGAATTAAAGCACTTTATCTGGACGCCCACGCTCGCTGGGCAAACAGCGGCATGCTTTCCAGAGCTGGGCGGGTGATTGATCTCCGCGTGGACTCTAAGAAAGGCACAATAATGCTCCTGACACGGTCCCTTCAGATGACTCACTTTACCACAGCAGACGGTGGAGGAACACATCTGACAGGCAATAAAGCGCGGCTTTTGTTTTCATGGAAATCTGGTGACGTCGCGCTGCTGTTTTGATGGGAAGCGTTTCCTGGGCAAACACTCTGTCTGTTTTTATCCGGTTAAAGATGTCCAAAGGAGCGCCCAGTTTGGTGCACGAACAGAACATTAAAGGCATGCACTGGAAACAGTCCTGCGAGTGGAAATGTCAGACCATCACGCTTTAAAACATGTTTATCGAGCCGAGTCCATTTGCAGCAGCCATGCGTGTGTGGGACTGAGCATCAGGATAGAGCTTTTTGTTTTGGTTTGCTTCATTTTATTTACTTATTTTATTATTTTTAGAGATTGTGTGCATGTGTATTGACTTACTACACACTGTCTTGTTTTGAAAGTATTATTTCTGTGTGTGTAGTGTATAGTCTGGTTGCTGATATTGTGCAAAGGCCAGAGGTTTCACTACTAGAATATGACATTTTAGTCCACAGTTCAATATCAGATCATTAGAGTTCATCAATTTACTTTGCCTTCTTTGTTCAATTAAAATACATTTTAAACAGTGGTGTCATCAGCTGATCACTCTCTGGTTTCCTAGTGGTTCCAGTGCCTAGCAGCTCCCAACTTCTGACTGACACAGCCCTGTAAGAGTGTTTTTACTAAAAAACAGCTAGCAAACATCAACTAGACAAACATTATTCACTGCTGCCCCCTAAAGGTGTTACTAACAAACATCAGCTAGACAAACATCACTCACTGCTGCCCCCTATAGGTGTTACTAACAAACATCAGCTAGACAAACATCACTCACTGCTGCCCCCTATAGGTGTTACCAAGAAACATCAACTAGACAAACATCACTCACTGCTGCCCCCTATAGGTGTTACTAAGAAACATCTACTAGATAAACATCACTCACTGCTGCCCCCTATAGGTGTTACTAACAAACATCAGCTAGACAAACATCACTCACTGCTGCCCCCTATAGGTGTTACCAAGAAACATCAACTAGACAAACATCACTCACTGCTGCCCCCTATAGGTGTTACTAAGAAACATCTACTAGATAAACATCACTCACTGCTGCCCCCTATAGGTGTTACCAAGAAACATCAACTAGACAAACATCACTCACTGCTGCCCCCTATAGGTGTTACTAAGGAACATCTACTAGATAAACATCACTCACTGCTGCCCCCTATAGGTGTTACCAAGAAACATCAACTAGACAAACATCACTCACTGCTGCCCCCTATAGGTGTTACTAAGGAACATCAACTAGACAAACATCACTCACTGCTGCCCCCTATAGGTGTTACTAAGAAACATCAACTAGACAAACATCACTCACTGCTGCCCCCTATAGGTGTTACTAACAAACATCAGCTAGACAAACATCACTCACTGCTGCCCCCTATAGGTGTTACTAAGAAACAGCAACTAGACAAACATCACTCACTGCTGTTCCCTATAGGTGTTACTAAGAAACATCTACTAGATAAACATCACTCACTGCTGCCCCCTATAGGTGTTACTAACAAACATCAGCTAGACAAACATCACTCACTGCTGCCCCCTATAGGTGTTACTAAGAAACAGCAACTAGACAAACATCACTCACTGCTGCCCCCTATAGGTGTTACTAAGAAACATCAACTAGACAAACATTACTCACTGGTGCCCCCTATAGGTGTTACTAAGAAACATCTACTAGACAAACATCACTCACTGCTGCCCCCTAAAGGTGTTACTAACAAACATCAGCTAGACAAACATCACTCACTGCTGCCCCCTATAGGTGTTACCAAGAAACATCAACTAGACAAACATCACTCACTGCTGCCCCCTATAGGTGTTACTAAGGAACATCAACTAGACAAACATCACTCACTGCTGCCCCCTATAGGTGTTACTAAGAAACATCAACTAGACAAACATCACTCACTGCTGCCCCCTAAAGGTGCTACTAACAAACATCAGCTAGACAAACATCACTCACTGCTGCCCCCTATAGGTGTTACTAAGAAACAGCAACTAGACAAACATCACTCACTGCTGTTCTCTATAGGTGTTACTAAGAAACATCTACTAGACAAACATCACTCACTGCTGCCCCCTATTTCTGAGCTGGCGGCGCGCGCGTCAACACGTGTGCAGCGGCCGCTCCGGAACCAAGCGGGTTTTTTGTTTGTTTAAAAAACGTTTTTTTCATTTTATTTATAATATATGGACGCAGGAACACCTGCAGTACGTATATATCACCGCCAGACACTGCTTCAATATCGCAAACAGGAAATTTACAGTATCAGCGATGACCTCCAGGAGACGCTGCGGAACCTCCGCTTGCTTCGGAGGCCTAGCCCTGAAGCCTCGACGTTTCCTGATGCCGGCGGCCGGGGAAGGAGACGACGCAAGCGGTGTGAGAGGAGACAGAAGCGCGGCAAGCGAGGGGGGATCCGTGCTAGGCTAAGAGCTAACCCGAGCCGGCAAGCTATCCCTTCTCTCTTTCTCTCCAATGTCTGCTCGCTGGATAATAAACTGGACTATATCAAACTTCAGCGAACTACACGGCGAGAATACAGAGACTGCTGTGTTTTTGTTTTTACGGAGACATGGCTCAGCGACAGTATTCCCGACGCCGCCATTCAGCTAGATGGGCTAGCCGCATTTCGAGCCGACAGAGACCCAGCGCTATGCGGTAAGACTCGCGGTGGTGGTTTATGTGTCTATATTAACACTGAATGGTGTAAGAATTCTGTGCTAGTCTCTGCTTATTGTTCACCGTTAGTGGAGTTTGTGGCTGTGAGATGTAGACCTTTTTATTTACCTCGAGAATTCTCCGTTGTTTACTTAATCGCAACCTATATCCCTCCCGATTCAAATACAAAACAAGCGCTGTGGGAATTATACGAAGCCATAAGCGACTTCCAAAACACACACCCGGATGGTCTGTTTATTGTTGCTGGAGATTTTAATCATGCAAATCTCAAGAAAGTGTTCCCTAAATTCCACCAGTATGTGAACTTTGCTACGAGAGGAGCGAACACGCTGGATCTTGTTTACACAAACGTTCCAGACGCGTACAGAGCAGAGCCCCGCCCCCACCTCGGACACTCAGATCACATGTCTGTTATGCTAATTCCTTCATACAGACCCATCATCAGGCGATCGAAACCTATCCTGAAAGAGGTGAAAATCTGGCCATCAGAAGCAATCTCTACTCTGCAGGACTGTTTCGAGTGCACTGACTGGGACATGTTCAGAGAGGCTGCAACTTACAGCGACAAAATCAACCTGGAGGAGTACGCATCATCAGTGACCAGCTACATAGAGAAGTGCATCGATGATGTGACCATCTCCAAGACCAACACCATCCGCTCCAACCAGAAGCCGTGGATGAATGCAGAGGTGCGTGTGCTGCTGAAGGCTAGAGACGTTGCTTTCAAATCAGGCGATAAGGCGGCCCTGAGAACAGCGAGGGCCAAACTCTCCAGAGCTATCAGAGAGGCAAAGCGTGCACACGGCCAGATCATCCACAGCCACTTCCAGAGCAGTAGAGACACTCGGCGCATGTGGCAGGGCATCCAAAGCATCACCAGCTACAAGACTACACCACCTGTTTGTGACGGAGATGCTTCCCTACCAGACGTGCTGAACCATTTCTACGCACGGTTTGAGGCACAGAACAATGTAACGGCGAGAAAGTCCACCCCTTCTCCCAGCGACCAGGTGCTGTCTTTTACTGTAGCCGACGTGAGGAAAACTCTATGCAGAGTTGACCCGCGGAAAGCTGCTGGACCAGACAACATTCCTGGCAGAGTGCTCAGAGAATGTGCAGCCCAGCTTGCTGATGTCTTCACTGATATCTTCAATATCTCTCTTAGCAGCGCCGTTGTTCCAACATGCTTCAAGAACACCACCATCATCCCGGTGCCTAAGAATTCTTCTGTGTCCTGCCTCAATGACTATCGTCCCGTTGCACTCACACCGGTCATCACAAAGTGCTTCGAGAGGCTCGTCATGAGGCACATCAAAACCCTACTTCCCCCCACACTGGACCCTCTACAGTTCGCGTATCGTCCTAACCGTTCAACGGACGATGCCATATCCACCACGCTGCACCTGGCACTCACCCACTTGGACAAGAAAGACACATATGCCCGAATGCTGTTCATAGACTTCAGCTCAGCATTCAACACCATCATTCCTCAGCATCTGATCGGGAAGCTGAATATACTGGGCCTCAACACTTCTCTCTGCAACTGGATCCTGGACTTCCTGACTGGGAGACCTCAGTCAGTCCGGATCGGTAGGAACACCTCCAGCACCATCACACTGAACACTGGAGCCCCCCAGGGCTGCGTGCTCAGTCCACTGCTGTTCACATTGCTGACCCATGACTGTGCAGCGATGCACAGCTCAAATCATATCATCAAGTTCGCTGATGACACGACTGTGGTGGGTCTCATCAGTAAGAACGACGAGTCAGCATACAGAGAGGAGGTGCAGCGGCTAACTGACTGGTGTGAAGTGAACAACCTGTCTCTGAACGTGGACAAAACCAAAGAGATGGTTGTAGACTTCAGAAAAACAAGGGGTGAGCACTCGCCGCTGAACATCGACAACTCTGCTGTGGAGATTGTCAGGAATACCAAATTCCTTGGTGTTCACCTAGCGGATGATCTCACTTGGTCCACTAACACCAGTAACATCAAAAAGAAAGCCCAGCAACGCCTCTACCTCCTGCGAAGGCTGAAGAAGGTTCATCTCCCCCCTCCAATTCTCACCACTTTCTACAGAGGAGTCATCGAGAGCATCATGACCAGCTGCATCTCTGTCTGGTTTGGGAACTGCACTGTGGCAGATCGCAAGTCCCTCCAGCGGATCGTGAGGACAGCTGAGAAGATTATCGGTGTGTCTCTTCCCTCCATTACAGACATCTACACCACTCGCTGCACTCGCAAAGCACTCAGCATTGTGGGAGATCACACACACCCTTCACACACACTCTTCAACCTACTGCCGTCTGGAAAAAGGTATCGAAGCATTCAAGCCCTCACATCCAGACTCCGTAACAGCTTCTTCCCACATGCTATCAGACTCCTGAACACCTAGAGACTAAGACTGGACTGAAAGAAGCACACACACACACACACACACACACTCACTTCACACAAACACTGGTCTGTTGGACTGTAAATGTTTTCACATATCCGGTTTACATCATGTTTACATCCAGTTACCGTTTACAGCACAAATACACTTTAAATTGCAGTGTCTCTCTCCCTCATCCCCTCCGTACTTATGGTTTTTGCCTTGTCTTGTATTACATTGTATTGTATTGTACTGTAGGGACATTGTTTTGTATTTTTCTTAGCCATATCTTCTGCACTTTAATGTGTATGCACTGGTTCATGTTGCACTAGATTGTACTAGTTGCACTTTAATGTTGTGTATTGTTTTGTGTTCTATGTCCTTTGCACTTTAATGCGTGTGCACTGTTTCATGTTGCACTAGCTTTACACTAGTCGCACTTTAATGTTGTGTATTGTCTTATGTAGCACCTTGGTCCTGGAGGAACGCTATTTCGTTTCACTGTGTACTGTAAACACTATATACTGCTGAAATGACAATAAACTTCTTGAACTTGAACTTGAACTTGAACCTATAGGTGTTACTAAGAAACATCAACTAGACAAACATTACTCACTGGTGCCCCCTATAGGTGTTACTAAGAAACATCTACTAGACAAACATCACTCACTGCTGTCCCCTATAGGTGTTACTAAGAAACATCAACTAAACAAACATCACTCACTGGTGCCCCCTATAGGTGTTACTAAGAAACATCAGCTAGACAAACATCACTCACTGCTGCCCCCTATAGGTGTTGCTAAGAAACAGCAACTAGACAAACATCACTCACTGCTGCCCCCTATAGGTGTTACTACGAAACATCAACTAGACAAACATTACTCACTGCTGCCCCCTATAGGTGTTACTAAGAAACATCAACTAGACAAACATTACTCACTGCTGCCCCCTATAGGTGTTACTAACAAACATCAACTAGACAAACATCACTCACTGCTGCCCCCTAAAGGTGTTACCAACAAACATCAACTAGACAAACATCACTCACTGCTGCCCCCAAAATGTGTTGCTAACAAACATTAACAAACATGAAGTTTTAAAAAAAATCTCAAATAAACAAACACGAATCACTGCCCATAAAGTTTTACTTTTATTATATTTTCATTACCTCAAACAAAATCATATACATTTTTCTTATTTTTTATTAATTTATTGTTTTTAATGTATGCATATAATCTGAGTTACAATATAAACATTTCGGAAAAGAACACTGGAACACAGGTCTGTGGCTAATCAGGCTACATGGATTAGCATAGGTGCTTTAGCAGCACAGAATCAGTGCCTGGATCTGTTTCCTCAAAGCACCGTCAGATGCGGTCTGGGATACATCACACCTGTAATATGTTTTGATGCGTCCTTGACAACAGCAAAGTACTGCCATGTCACTGCCCACTGAGTCTCCTCTCATGTCATTCTTAGTCAGCCTAGCCGACCATGCGATCAAAACATTTGGAACGTGAGCCAGGATTCACAGGACAGTTCTGTCTGAAAACAAATGTAGTTGAGGAGTGACATGTGCAGAATGAACTTAAGAAATCCCATCACAAGTGGTGTCTCCAGAGGTGCTCAGGTCCAGGTGTAATCAGCTGTGTATTTTGGTGTGGAGAGGGCCAGCGTGAAGATTTGGGGGATTAGTGGGGGAGAGTTCTCCCAGTGGCCCGACTGACATGTTTCTTTGGAGTTGGAAATACTGCTAGTCTTGGACGCTCATATGGACCAGGACTGCTCACATAGTGCTGGCGAATAAGCTACTGTTTACAGAACTGGGATATCACTAACGCTTCCCAAGCCAGTGCTTTGGATGATTAAAGATGAGACTGGCACACAAAAGTGCAGTGTTCAGATGAGAGAAATGGGACTTCTATCACTTGTTTGCAGAATTAATGCCATGTGAAAGCTAAACACCAGTTGGCTTGCTTTTGCTCTTCGCGAATACCCCGTTACTGCTCAGAATGAATAGTCTTCTGAGACATGCCAGTGAAACAGTGCGAATAATTAGGTTGAAAGATGTTAAGCAAAGCTTTTAAATTGATGAATGATCAAATGGAACAAAGGCCCTGCGAACACTGCGTTCTCTGTCTCTGTAATAAAATGGCGAACTGTGTGGTAGTAACCAAAATCAGAGACCACCCTTCATTAGTTTCATTTCCAATCAAAGCTGACGTTATATTTCTTTTTCAGAGCCCATAAAAAGATTTTCTGCAACATGATTAACTTGATCTTAATGGCTGTTTTGACTAGATTTAAAATGAATTAATGGTGGTCTCTTACTTTCGCTTACTTTTAATTGCAGAGTGCTTTCCCTATCACTTTAAAGATGGTAAAAGTGATTGTTGGTGAAGCCTGTTCATTTTAGCTTGATTGGAATGTCCCAGAGTGCACTCTGTCTGACCTACATTGTTAAATCTGTCAGAGTTAATGCTAATACTCTGCTTAAGCTGGAATACATAATTGAAATGGCTAGAAAATAACTTGCTTTTCCATGAGATGAAAAAGCTAACACTAAAACGCCAGTGTGTTTTTGTACTCCAGCCATTTTAGCTCAACAGTTTATTGACAGTTAACACTTACTGTCTATTTTAACCCCACCCCCCGTTTCCACAAAGGAACACAGTTCAGAGAATTTAATAAAATGTCTGTGATATTTTTTGGTCAAAATCCCACAAGAGTCCAAGGAGATTCCTTTCAAGCAAACAGCAGAGAGATTTGAGGCACACAGCAGCTCTCATTTTAGCCGTTGTAGCTTTGTTCTCTTCCTTCTCTTCTCCCAGTTTTGTTGTGTTAGCTTGTTTCTCTTCTTCTCCGCTGTTTTCTCCTGGTTTTGCCCAGTTCTCTCAACATCTCCACTTTTGTTTTTACTAAAATTTGTCACGTCTTTCCTCTGGTCATATCTGTTTTACACACAGTAGAATGTGGATCCATCACTGTGATTGGAGATGCTAACATATCCATGTTTTCTGACTTAGGCAGCTAGCATAATGCTAACTTTTCATTTTTTTGTTTTTCATTTTATGTCCATTTTAAGTTCCATTATCACGTTGATTTTAATTACATTTTGCTTTTGATTGTGAAATATGAATAAAGATAATTTCTGTGAGTTGGAAAAATGATAATTTGTGAAACTACATATGTTAAGTAATGAACATAGAAAGGATATATATATACAATTAGCCTCACCATGTAATGTGTGTCCAGTTGTTAGCCTTGTTCGATGCCTTTGCTTTGGTAAATCTGGCCGAAAGATATGGGCCAGTTAATGGCATAACACTGATCGATCCCATCTCTGTTCATAGCCAATCAATACATTGATTAGGTTCTAGCTTGATTCATTCTGAGTGATGACAACATCTGGGCATTGAATTTGATTGTGGTATGGAAATTAAATTTCTCATCCTTTTACACATTTCAACACTTATTTGGGGTGTACTTAATTGATTGTACGTAATTAATTGAACATATTACTTTGAAACATAACATTTTAATGAGTTTGCAACTTAGAAAAAAACAGTTGGAAGTCTAGGATAAAAATGGTAATTTTTGTAAACAAGCACAATTAGACAAAATGATTGTGATGTGACAGAAACTGCAGGTGAATCTGAGAAGACCTATGGTAGACCTATGGTGGTGGTAGACCTAAGATCTATGGTAGATCAATTCATGCGAGCCCCACGGTCAAGAGAGAATCTGCAGAAGAGAAACATTCACAGCTAATTAGACACAAGCTCCCAATTTAGGAAACGTCTTCTGGTGACTTCCTGTGATGTCCAGCAGTTTCTAAAATGCAACCAATACAGATTGATCCACCCAAACCCTTCAGTGTTTATTTAGTACAGAGTGTGTGTGGCAGCGGGAACTAGCAGTGCCCCCTACAGTTGGACGCTGGTTCTTGAACCGTTTCTGTTGCTTATTCTTGGCATCTTGCTGCTCTCCAGCAACCCCCCCCCCCCAACATTTCACCCAGTCATCAGTGGGCAACCAATGCAGGGGCTCGGTTCCAGCATGGCTATGGCGGAATAACGTCCCTGAGCTGAACGTGGCCGTTGTTTATTCTTTGTTTACAGATGGTTCAGATCAGAGTGAGATATAATACATGAGTTCTGAGCCACCTGCTGAGTTTGAACAGTGGAGAAATGTAGCCAACTTGCCTTGTGTCGCACTAAACACAGCCCCAGAAATACACAAACATTCCTGTTTTATTTCCTGTTCATTTATTTATATAACACACTGTAAATGACCCTGTCCAGCTTATTTAAGGCTCTGAGCTCTTTCTGGAGTTTCTTTATCTTGACACAGCCACAAACGCTGAGGGCTTCTTTGGTTCCAGCTGGGAATGAACTTGTCTGTGGACCAGTTTATGTCAGCCATAAGTTTGTGAAGGACAAACAAAACACTTCCTCTTTGGTGGAAAAGCGCTATGTGAGTTCTGTTTCTCGCTGCTGGAGGAACAAGTGTGAAAGCAACACCTCCCCAAAAGGGTTTTGACTCCAAAGTTAAGAATCCCTGCCTTAATAATAAAATAAGTACTGATATAGATATGGTATTAAAAACGTTTGCTCAGTACCCAGCCCTATAGGTGTTGTGTTACTATCCAGTTCTACTTCTGACTGTAGTATGTGGTGTATGGTGCAGACGTTCTCATGGCCACTTGTCTCTTACCTGCAGGACACGGACCTGATCATGACCTTCAACATCTCCATGCATCGCTCCTGGTGGATGGAGAATGGGCCGGGCTGCAGAGTGACCCCAGTGACCCCGCCTCCTTCCTGGGCCCCGGAGGACCACCGCTACATCAGCATCGCTGGCTGTGTGCTGGAGTATCAGTACGTGGAGGTGGCCCACAGCTCTCTGCAGATCCTGCTGGCTGTGAGTGACCCTCATCCACCTACAGCTTGTGCTCTCTCTCACCCACAGCCAGGTGTTAAATGGGCTCTGATACTGAGCGCGAGTGTGGGGAGTGGCGCTTATGTGAAGTGTGTATTCTGTTTCATTTTTGGAGCGTGCTGCAACAGCTGCATGGAGTGCTCTCATAAAAACCAGCTCCTTCAATCAGTTGTTCGTGGTTTTAGCAGCTCGCCTTTGAACGCATTTGTTATTCACTCCTGACCAAGGCCTTCTGGAACATTCTTTCTCTTGATTCACTTGTAACTCACAAAGATCTCATTTAAATATTTGTTGACACCTGCTCATCCACATTCATTCACACCACACCCTCTTTCTTGCAGTAACAGCCTCTGCTCCTCTGGGAAGGTCTTTTGGAATATTTTGGTGATGGTTTGATGGCATTCAGCTGTAAAAACATTAATTAGACCAGGTGCTGATGCAGGATGAATAGTTCTGGATCAGAAACACCATTCTGACTTTTTCCAGAGGTTCTGGATGGAATTCCATCACTCCAGAAAAGATTGGGCTTTATCCATTCATTCATTGTCTGTAACCCTTATCCAGTTCAGGGTCGCGGTGGGTCCAGAGTCTACCTGGAATCACTGGGCGCAAGGCAGGAATACACCCTGGAGGGGGCGCCAGTCCTTCACAGGGCAACACACACTCACACATTCACTCACACACTCACACCTACGGACACTTTTGAGTCGACAGTTCACCTACAAACGTGTTTTTGGACTATGGTAGGAAACCGGAGCACCCAGAGGAAACCCACGCAGACACAGGGAGAACACACCACACTCCTCACAGACAGTCACCCGGAGGAAACCCACGCAGACACAGGGAGAACACACCACACTCCTCACAGACAGTCACCCGGAGGAAACCCACGCAGACACAGAGAGAACACACCACACTCCTCACAGACAGTCACCCGGAGGAAACCCACACAGACACAGAGAGAACACACCACACTCCTCACAGACAGTCACCCGGAGGAAACCCACGCAGACACAGGGAGAACACACCACATGTGTATCACTCAAATCACTCATAATACACACTGGACCGTGTTATTACAACCATAAAGTGTGACATTGGTGGTACGCTAGCTGTTATAACCACAGCAACCAATAGTAAAGCACCAGAGTCGATGTCCAATGCTAAAAACTGAGCTAATCTGGCTAAAGTTAGCAGGTGCTAGCACTCGCCCTCGTTCATCTGTAACTCTCAAAACCAGATTATAACATTGTCCTCAACAAAGCTTGAGTGTAACTTCAGTCATTTAATCCACGCGGCAGCTGACGAAAAGCGATTATTACCAGAATCGAAGTATAAGGTGAAAAGTGAGCTAATCCGGCTAAAGTTAGCAGCTGCAAACCACTGGCTCACTGCTCAGTGACTCTCAAAAAACTGATTATTACAATCACTAACTTACTGCTCCAACTTATGTCCTCAGGTCTCTTTCAGCTCACTCTCCTGTGTAAATTCAGTCCTGTTTTAACTCTTGTACGGCCGCTCATTCTCTCTCTCTCTCTCTCTTTTTTTTTTTTTCTCCTCCTTGCTCTCTCCGCCATATAATGTCCGTACAGGGTATACCAAGCTACATTCTTCTTGTAGCTAGGCAACCATCCACCTGTGAGCTATGTGCCATTAAGTATTACCCATTTCTTGTGAGAGTCCTCCTCCCCATGATTCAGAAGTTGCTTAGTGCAGTAAACCAGCAGAGGACCCAGAGTAGCCGCAACAGAAGCTCGTTTCTCCATTTTATAACTCCATGGAACATTACAATCATTTAAAAGCTGTACTTTTAAGGGAAAAATGCTGCATAGTGTTCCTTTAATCGTATGCTATGGTTCCATACGACATTATGCACCAAGTTCCTCTGAAATTAATGGTATTAATAGGGATTTTGCTCCTTTTGCCGCTACACTTCTGGGAAGGCTTTAGTCTAAATTAGTATAACTTATTTAGCACTTTTGTAGACCCCCATAATACTTTACATTTTCTTTCAGGGGTCAGTAGGTAGTCTCAACCACCACCAATGTGCAGCATCGGCCTGGACAACGTACACTCACCGTATGTCAACTGTTATGGAGAGTGGATATCTCCTAGGAGGTCTCCCATCCAAGAATGGCCAACACTTGCTTAGCTTCTGTGGATTTGCATGATCTGGTGTTCAGGGGCTACAACTGGGAACATTGTTGCGGCAGCTATGAGAGTTTTGGTGAGGTGAGATGAGGTCTGGTACTGGTGTTGGGTGTTGGACAGATAGTTCAGGATTACAAAGTCCACTCCGTCTTTTCCCCATCACTAAAACACAGTTTCACAGCACCAAAGATAATGGGGTTTGTACCCATTCTACCCCACACGCTGCATGTAGTTGCTGCGTATGATCTCATTTTGCATCAGTAAATGCTGTGATATGATCATTGCACTCTGGTCTCCACAGTGGGGTCACCTACTGTCTGCTGTAGTTTGTTAAGCCGTGGCTCTGGTGTTGCTGCATGCTTTGAGGCGCCGATTTTAACCGTGTCTGGTGCCCCGTCAAGACTGAGTAATTCTACCTGTGTTCAGAGGCGTGCCGTAAATAGCTGTACCTGTACTCAGCCGACTGGGGCTGTGTGTGGCTGGTATTTTTAGCTGGTGCGCCACTCCGACAGCTAATGGCTCTGCAGAGATCTTATATCAGAAAACAGTGGCAGAGAAAAACAGCTCGTCGTCTGCGTTGCTGCTCTGACAGAGGGTCTGTTGGGAGCTTTTAGTGGTTTTTGTGGTGCCTTTCCCCTGAGACTGCAGGAAGCGCTGCTGTTCCCATGATGATCCCTCAGCCTCTGTTTTCCCACAGCAGCATCTGTGTTTGTGTGTGTGAGTGTGTGTATGCATGTGTATCTGTATACAATTATACTGCACACTGTGAATGCGATTTGATTTATAATATATTAGTGATGCGCTGAGATATCAGAATCTCACTGTCATAGATAAGAAAATCTGGTTTAGTTACAATGTTCCATAAATGTGTGTGTTAACAGGAACAGATATGTACAAGAAAAACAGCAAATAAAATATACCAGTGTACCACTTAAAAAAAACATTTGGGTTCTTGATAAAAATCCAGCAATTAATCAATCATTTATTTTCACTCTGAAATACACTGAGGGTGACCCTCGTTTTGAATGCAGCTGAGCAGTGTGTTTTTGGAGTGTGGGAGGAAACCCACGCAGACACAGGGAGAACACACCACACTCCTCACAAACAGTCACCCGGAGGAAACCCACGCAGACACAGGGAGAACACACCACACTCCTCACAGACAGTCACCCGGAGGAAACACACGCAGACACAGGGAGAACACACCACACTCCTCACAGACAGTCACCCGGAGGAAACCCACGAAGACACAGGGAGAACACACCACACTCCTCACAGACAGTCATCCGGAGGAAACCCACGCAGACACAGGGAGAACACACCACACTCCTCACAGACAGTCACCCGGAGGAAACCCACACTGACACAGGGAGAACACACCACACTCCTCACAGAAAGTCACCCGGAGGAAACCCACGCAGACACAGGGAGAACACACCACACTCCTCACAGACAGTCACCCGGAGGAAACCCACGAAGACACAGGGAGAACACACCACACTCCTCACAGACAGTCATCTGGAGGAAACCCACGCGGACACAGAGAGAACACACCAAAGTCCTCACCACCACCGTGCCATCAAAACAACATCATAATACACTCCTGTCCTTCCTTAGAAACTCTTCTGGAAAATCTGTAGAGCTGTAATTGAAGACCCAAGAAACTATCAAAAACTAAGCACAATAATAATGATAATAATAATAATAATATTTCTGACTGTATGTAAAATTGTGCAGCTGTTACTCCCAGGCACCACTCCACTTTGCATGTTACAGCAGTTACATTCTCACACACACGTGCAAAGAAAAATTATTCTGTTCATTTTCAGCTGAAATTTCAGTGCATCTCTAATAATAAAACTTTGATTTGCTAAAGGGCTCATCTGCATATTGCAGCCTCCTACGATATCACTATTTCAAAGGTCACAATTGGGACAATTACTAACCGTGTATTGTGCTGTTTTCTATACAGTTGCAGTCTCAGGTGAATCTTTCTCTCGAAGCCGTTTTCCGTTAATTACAGACCAGGGCTCTGAGCCGGTGCAGGAGCCACGGAGCGCCGGGATCTTTCAGCATGACTTAATGTATGCCATGTAATTAGGGGAATGTGTTTATGAAACAGATCTGTGTTGTGCTGTGTAAATGATAATGCTGAAGCGAAGGCTTTTCCCTGGGGACTCCTGCTCCTCCCTGAGACACCACACTGTCGTCTGCGGAAACCATTTGCTGCGGTACGCTGCCAGCCTTTGGACAACCTATCAGCCATTTCCCATCTCCCTGAATCGTCTGCGACTCCTGCTCAGCAGACACACCATCTCCAATCTCCTTTCAGTTCTTCACTTGGATCCATCATGGAGAACACTCTGAAGAAAAAGCCAATACCAAATTTATTTCTTCTGTGGACACCTCAGTTAACAGCATGGAGTATTGGCCAGTGCTGATGCCTAAGTATATTATCAATATGGATCAATATGATTAACTATGTTCTAATTGAAATCGTATTATGTTTAATATTGATATTTACATTGTTAAATAACAGGCCTCGTTGCAACTCTATAACTGACACTCAACTTTAACATATTGGCTTGGCTTCTTTTCTGTCCATCCATCCATTATCTGTAACCGCTTATCCAATTTAGGGTCGCGGGGGGTCCAGAGCCTACCTGGAATCATCGGGCGCAAGGCGGGAATACACCCTGGAGGGGACGCCAGTCCTTCACAGGGCTTCTTTTCTGTTTTCAATTCAATTCATTTCAGTACAATTCAGTTCTATTTATTTGTGGGTTGTAGTGAATAGAGTTTTTGGCAAAGGCAAAGTGTCTGGTTTCAGAGAGCAGCACTAATGTAAACAGATTGGAAAAATACGGATACACAGCTCTTTTCCCTGCGCCGGAGAGAGCCTCACAACCCTTCTGGGGGTATAAAGGATCCCACAGTGTTGCATAATGAGTAGACAAAGACTTATTATCTGTTAGCCACATTAGCATTTTCACCACGTACTGAGTTGTATGCTGAAAATAATTTTAGTCAGTAATAAGGCTCACATTTCCCTTTTGAATTAGTGTTGAGTGCCATATATTATTATCTCTGATGTACACTATGTGCACGGTATCATGATATTTAGCACTACTGACTGACACAGACAAACAGAGCTCTGTTTACAAACGTGATGTGGATAAATGGGTCAGGGATCTATATTACATTTCTTTAACTTTAACATATAAATGAAGACAGAAACTAAATAATTTAAGTAAGTATCTATTTGAGTAGTGAGTAA
Source organism: Hoplias malabaricus (assembly GCF_029633855.1). Lineage (NCBI taxonomy): Eukaryota > Metazoa > Chordata > Actinopteri > Characiformes > Erythrinidae > Hoplias > Hoplias malabaricus. The sequence continues at coordinate 7,046,631 of NC_089806.1, forward strand.
GTACCCAATATGGCTGCTACTATACATAGTGAAGTCAGCTGCCACCCATGGATAGAGCACCTTTTACAGCTGGGGTCCAAAAGCCCCACGTGAGTCCCTCTGATACAAAAGTGTCAAGGAAGTAAATTCAGAAGAGCCAGAACACAAAACGGACCTCTAGTCGTCACCTGAACCAAACAAGGAACAGTGTATAGAGAGAAAACCATCTATAACATCATGTACAGAATACAGTACAGAGTACAGTGAGTGTACAGTGGTCTACAACAACATGTTCTAAGAGCTGTGGTACGATATTACGTTGGCAAGTAAATAGCTCTAGGTACAGCCAAGGCTCAGCAGTCGGTGTGCAAGAAGGCCTGGTACTTATGGGTAAAATCAGTGTTTAAACTATGTTTAAACCCAGTGCTAATGACACACCAGTACACATCAGTATACAGTTAGGGCATTTGTAGTGGTTACAGATATAAGGGTGTATTCAGCACAGAATAAAACCAGCAGGGATAAACACAGTGGCAAAGTAACACAGGGCCACTGTTGTGTTCTTTAATTCCATTCAGAGAAATCCCTCATTGTTGGTGCTTTTCGCCCCGAATCTTTTTTTTTCTTCTGTTATAATAACGGATAAATCAATTTCAAGCCACTAACTGCAAAAACCTTGAAATGGCTCGGCTTATTCCAAACGATGTTCACTCCTAAATATCAAAGCCGAATAAGCAGGGAGCTAATGTAGCTTGTAATTTGCCTCCGTGGTTGTGGCGCTAAACGTCTCCCATCATGCAGGTGTGTGCTTACTCAGTGCTTTTGGAATAACGAATGAGGCCCGTGCTTAGAGGCTGCCAGATATCATGTAGGAAATGGCTGGAGTTATTGCGAGTTCAATAACGTTTAGTCTCCTAAACACCAGCGCTGTTACACCAGGACAGTGTCAGGAGAACGGCTGCTGCCAGGATCAATATGACAATGATTGAATTAAGTTCTCCACGAAACATTGAAAGGGACGAGACGTGTGTTTGTGTCAGCAGAACTGTTCCCCGCTGCGCTCCGCTCTCTGTACTCGCTCCGTACACTCTTTATGCATCACTGAAGCTGAAATCAAACTCCAGGCGTTACGCTGGGAAAGAAAAGTTTGGTGAAAAATCAAATGTACGCAGTTTTCACTGGTAGTTCATATCGAGTCGATCAGCTGAAATGTGTTTAGGGTCTGACGTCTGCATCTTTAGTTTTTGCACTGGGTCTGATTGAGGTTTCTAGCAGTGTGTTAGCTACAGTTAACTGTGAACATGGTGAAAAGTACAGACAAGTGATTTCACAATGGCTGCTGCTTGTGAATTACTTATTGCACATTTTTAGAGACTAGCCTTAACCAGTAGATGGGCACCATTGTGCCCATCATGAGGCACTGATCCAGCAGCCATAGCTAAACTCGGGTGACCAGACGTCCTCTCTTGCCTGGACGTTTTCTCTTGGCTGGGATTTCTAAATCATCAAATATATTTGGGCTTTTGCTATGTGCAGGCTTTTCCACGTCCCAGTTCTTGCCATAAGCCCTAAAGCCTTTCTCGAAGTGTGTACCTTGAAGACGTTTGATGACGTTGTTGTAGATGAGCAACAGAGGCATGAGTGTTCAAGTGTTGGGGTCAGAGAGTTCAGAGCAGAACTGGGACAGACTTTACACACATTCGTGTGTTTACGTCACTAAGGCTTAAACACAATTCACTGGTTTTCAGCTCAACATTACAGTGTTTTACTGGAGCCCCAGAGAGAAGTGTGATTACATTTGATTACTTATAGCGCCATTGTATCAGTCAGACTTTAATGTGAAATTTATTTTAATGCCCTGTACCTTTATTCGATTGATAAAATGTGCTGTTTGCTTTTCGTAACTTAAAATGTGTAGTTTTGGTTTCCCTCAGAGTTTTTCTAGTGTAAACAAGTTGACTAAATGTCATTTCAATATAGTGCTTCAGGTTTGTCGTTTGGTTTGAATGAGAATTAAGGGGCTTTCAGTGATCATAAACGGTCAGAAAACTGGCCAGAAAGGCGTTTGTTAGTTGTAATTTACCTGTTTATGTTCAAATATATGTTAAGTTCAATGGTTGCAACTTTTTACGCAGAAATCCTGACCCAAGTGTCCTCTTTTCTTTAAAAGCCAAAATATGATCACTCTAGCTAATCAGGTTTGGGCCAGTACTCAGATGAGAGACTCCAATGAAATGTTGGAGGGGCTGCTTGTGGTGGCGTTGGTGGGACTACAGGAGGCGCTACCTCTGTGGTCTGTGCAGATCCCAATGCGTGAATGTGGTGACAGGGATGCTGTACCAAACAAACAGTGCCATCATTAAAGACACTGGAGAATTTCCTGGAAAAGTGTTGGTGTGTGACCCTGATGTCTGGCTAAATCTACCTCTGAGATCACTTATGGTCTCCTGATCATCCCCATCCTCAATAAACCAGCTTGTTCACTCCCTCTCATCTCCTCTCTGCACAATACTCTACCTAATAGCTGGTGTGTGATGCGTGTACAATCTAGTCAATCTAATGTCTAAGGCCTTCAGTCCAGCCTCTGAAGGCCTAACTCTCACATCCTGGCCCAGTCCTGTTTGTTTTCCCCGCCATGTGCTCTCTCAGCACATGGCCCTGTCTGTTATTGTCCAATGTCTCTGCCCTTGTCCCGCCTTTGTTCCGCCTCTTTGTCCTTAACCCTCATTATCTGTTTCAGGTGTGTCTCGTCTGTTCATGTATTTAAGTTCCCTTGTGTCACTTCCTTCCATCGGTCATTTGTTTTGTGTTGTTTCCAATTGCAAGTCGTGTTGTTTCAATTTCCTAGTTGTGTTCTAAAATTCTTAGTCAGTTGTTCCTTGTTTTGTTTCCTCGTTTCATGTTGTTGTTTTTAGTCTTTTCATTTATCAGTCGTCGTATTTACCCTCAAGTCTGTATATGTTTGTTTTGTTATTTTGGTTTAAATAAACACGTGTTGTAGCGTGTGCGTCCGCCTCCATCAGTCCGCCCTTCGCGTTATCCTGACACTAACCAATAAGAAAAAAGCATGTTTAAACTTATCAACCTACACTGTCGTTTCAAGCTTTTGAGTATTAATCTAGATTATAATTATCCTTCATTCTGTAGCAGCTAAATATGTCTGAAAACGCCTGGCCAATACTACAGACCACTACAAGCGTTGTACAAGCTAAATGAGCTTAACAATGGGTTATTAAAAATATATACATTAATATCAATTAATAACAAAAAGCTTTTTGCCTGTCTGATGAGGTTGAGGTCGTAAAACTACGGACCACTGCCCCTGTGTCTCAATTGGAGACGAGCTTAATAATTACATGATGGCTTGAATCAGGTGTGTCGAAGCAGGGAGAACAGAAATGTTGAGCTCGTGTGGTCCCCAAGGCTTCAATTGAGAGCTGCCCGTGACAATCCATCCGAGACGTCAAAGCTATTTATCCTGTTTTCTCTCCCCAGTGACTCCTTCACCCAGAAACAGCTTCCGCTCTCAGCTCTATATGCAGCGACTCGACTTTAGCCGCTTGTCTAAGTGGTGATCTAAGAAGAATTCCGAATTGATTTTCCAAATGGCTACAGAAACCCATTAAGTCAGGCTTCTCCTGTAAGCAGCTTTGTTTGGCCAGTGAGGCAGAGAAGACGAGGCTCATAATTGGACAGAGGAAACATGCAGCAGCCCAATCTCCCTGCTCCTCCACCATGTGCCTGTTCCCATTTCAGCCACTTCCTTACTGAATTGGGGGGAAAATGCAAAAGCCTGAGTTGTGTCTGAATGCATAGGGAGCGCTGTCTGTCTTCCTCTTCATAAAGGGCTGGAGATAATTATCTATGTTCAGGATTGGTCAAGGTAGGACATTTGTCTCTGTGGTGGGCTTCAGATACAAAATCACATATGTGTTAATGGTTTTTTTTTTTTTTATTACCCTACCAGGCCTGGACGTTTGCAGTAAAATTCGGATTAATGATAATATCATTCACTCATTCCTTAATCTTCTGTAACCCTTTCATCCTCATCAGGGATGTGGTGGGTCCTGAGCCTACTCTGAATCTATGAACACAAGGGTACCACACACTCACTAATGTTACTTATTGGTTTGATGCTGGAAATATCTCAAACCTTTCACAAGTCTGTGGATATCTCTGAACCATGTTAGCCAGTGCAGGCATGGGTCAAATATAACTGGCCTCCAATGTTGGGCTCCAGTGGCATTGTGTTAGCACAGTGAGCTGCCTTCACACTCCTGCTTTGTAGTACTGTGAGTGATTGGAGGGGTTTTAGCTATAGGTTGGAACTGGCAATGACTAAGGCCTGTCCACAGGTATATAAATATATGTACAACAACTATTGCATTTTGGCCTTTCATCCACTCAACCACTGTGTTGCTGGTTATTGAAACCTGACCTTTAGGAATTTCGACACATAAATGTACAGTTACTCTTACACTGTAATGCACGAAGGTGTCAGGATGTGAGGGGGAGGTGTCTGCCAGCATTTACACGACACAAACGCTGCCACCAGCACCACATTCAGAAAGACCTGGTCAGACCTCTCGGTGGTCGGAGAGCTTTGAAAACTAAATAGTTGTTGCAGAAGAATGGTGGGAGTTTTTTTTTTGTTTGTCAAGGACATCAACTTACTTCTGGAAAGTTGATCAGTTTCGTCAAACCGCGGAGAACCCTTTGAGCACCATTGTAACAAGGTAGAGTTGAAGAGATAATTGGAGCCAACAGCGATCAAACTGTACAACAGTTCTTCAGTGTGCTGAGACATTAATGTGCACTGAGAAACTTAATAGGACCAGATCAACTGCTTTAATCAGAGCCTCTGTGCACTGCCACCCTTCCTTTACAGTTTGACACACTGCATACATCCTTTTATTGAATATATTGTAAAATATAACCATTTACAATGCACTGGACCTACCTTGACCCTGTGTTTGTAACAAATACATCAGACTCCCATCTGTCCACTCACAAGGATTAGTGAATTTAACAGTTTTGCTAAGGCTCTATATATGTCTTTTGTTGATGGTTGGCTCAGAATTGTACTAGATGTTTGCCTCTTTCACACGAGTGGTCATTCACACATTTCCTACGTCAGACTTGCTCTACAGTGGGTAACAAAACACATGCTTTAGGCGTGGGGGCGGTGCCTGTGCAGTGCGTGCAGGAGAAACTCCGGAATATTTCCCGCTCTGTCCTCACTCTGTCTGCTCTGTCTCAGACCTCACTCGGAGTCTTTACCTGGGCGTGGAGATGATAAAGTCCGGGTAATGTCCAGGACGAATGTTGCGGGTGGTCGTATTCACACATACAGCTCCTCCGAGAAAACTCCGGAACATTTCTGGTTTACCGTGCATGTGTGAAAGGGGCAGTAGATTCAGAGAGAAATCTGTTGAGTTACAGTTAGGTTTCAGTTTGAAAGAGAGGAGTAAGGCATAACCGATCTCCCTCTCTCTCTCTGCCCTCCCCTTGCAAAACCCACAATGTTATTGGGCGTCAGTGGCAGACTCAACAGAACTGGAAGTTAGTGTTCTCCTGCAAGCGTGCTGATGTGAAAAATGATGTTGTGTCATTGGCAAACTTAAAAAGTCTGTGACACTTCACATCTTAGAGAAAGCACGTCTTCACATGTCCAGATTTGTAGAGGGAGACCTTTTGCTGGGATTGGGAATTCACACCTAAATTGGGAAGGAAATATGGGCAAGCACCACCCCACCCTGATAATGGGATGCGCTTGGGTTAGGTTCAAGATGGGCTTGATTAAAGTTTCACTCTGAAGCTTTCATTCACGTAACCACTGTCTTTCATCCTGCAATGGCAATAATAAAATAAATTAATTCGTTATCGTATTCACCCACTGTTTCACTGTCTGTTTCATCACTTAACTATGAAAACTCTCTCTCTCTCTCTCTCAAGCGCCCAATTGATCTGCAAATGTTGGTTGTCTTCCCTTGCGTTCCAGGGCAGGCGTCTGACAGCATACAAAGTGCCTGAGTAATAATTTCTTATCTCATTTTTATTAATGAACGTAACCTCGGAGGTTAATTCAATGCAGTAGTATGGAGACGGATGGGGCATGTTGAAAGAAGTCTTGGATGTGAACTAGAGTGGTGACAGCTCGATCTTTTCTTCCCCCACTTCCCCCCGCTGCTGACACACAGAGAGATAATTACGAGGATTACAGCGGAGACGGCGAGGGAGCGCTGTCGCTTTTCCGTTATTACGTCGGCCAGCCGTCTTGTTCTCCGTGTTTTTTGGGGGCTTTATATTTCCTCCGTTTGCCGGGTTTCAGGCCACGCCTCGGATCCCGTTGTTTTTCCCAGGCTGAGCAGCAGTGCAGCACCTTTGCTTAATGAGGTTTCTCCACGACTAGAAATGGATGTGAAGGCCGCAGCTATTCATTTCCACGAGGCTCAGACATTAGTAAGGCTGCACGCATCATTACGCTGTAAGGAAGCGCCAGTCTGAAAGTAATTAAATAGAGTTGCATGATAATGGGAAGCCCACAGTGTGAGCTGATGTATGAATCGGAGCATGATCTTTTTGTCTGATAATCTCTCCCTTCTCTTTCTCTCTTCTGGCTCTTTACTCTCTTTTTTCTGTGTCTTTCTGGGTTTCGATCTCTTTTTTTGTTTGTTTGTTTGCCATTGCCATGCAGGCTCTGCTCTCCTGAATCTCATAATGGTGTAATCCTAAGCTGCTTGCATGAAGATGACTCTGGGTCAATCTTTATTGGTTTCTCCTTGTGGAGGATCACTGTGGGTGGAGTGAATGAATGGTTATTCAAAGAGGTCAGTGACCTCTGAGAGCAAACGCTGTGCACAGGTTCAGATTCAGGTAAATACCAGAAATGCAGTATCCCTGGTGGTCACTGCAGGAGCATTACTGGAGCAGTCTAATCACATTCTGCCTCATATACTGGCCTTCATATTAGAGCCCCAAGGAGAGTCCAGTAAATAAGGATTTAATTTTTACAGCAGAAACAGGGCAAAGATAACGGTACAAAGCCACCATTGTAAGCAGCTAAGTTAGATTTATTTAGCCGTATTTGGGTTCCTATCCTCATGGTTTTTCAGCAGCTGAATGTTAATATGTAAATTATCACCATTAACAACTGTAGAACTTGTTAAACCTATATAACAGCATACAAATGTCATCAAAAGTGGCAATAATCGGGTCCAAGCACATTTCTCTACTGTGAATAAATTGAATGCAAAATATTTTGTAGAATTTTTATAGAACTGAAAATCACTGGAGAGATAAAAACTGAGCAAGTGAACATGAGATACCACCATGTATTTGTGTGTCTGGAGCCCAACACTCTGAAATAAGACCAGTCAGTCAGGTGTGGGTCGGCTGCCTAAGTCAGAAACATGGGATAGAACAAGATATTCTGATTTTGCTCACTTTCTGACGTCAAACGCCGAGACATCAGAATTTTCCACCTCCCAGACGCAGAAATGAGAGTAATGAGCATCAGAGGTTGTGTGTGCCTCACCTGACACTGCTGCTTGGGGATGAGTTGTGTGTGGCTCATTCTGATTTAAAGGAACAGGCGCTGAAACTGTCCGTTCTGAACAGAGCTGTTTGTTTATGTTTGTTTGGTTTTTTAATGCCGTTGTGGCTTTTTTTTTTTTACCAAAGCAGGTCACAGGCATTTCATGAAGACCCCACAACAGCACAATTACAAACAGCCAGTCAGTACACTAGGGCAAACTCTCTCATATTCTCTGTAATAGTGGTCCAGGCTTTAGGAGCTATATAAGAAGATGATTTTCCACCAACTGAGCTGTTAGTGATCCTAGGTCTCTGCTGGTAGAAGTGGCCTGGATGAGCTATAACAGTTCAGCAGATCGGCGCACAGGGCCATCAAGAGCTTTTAATGCCACGAGCAAGAGTGCGGAGTCGATGTGGTTATGGTTATTGGTCTAGAAATCCCATAATATTCCATAATACGCTTCCCTGGTATTGAAGGCAGCGCTAGCTCCGCTGTGGTCGAGGTAGACGTGGAGTGCGAGACCATTGTTGAAGCAGCATATGCCTCAGTGCTCTCCAGGGGTTTGGAAATACAGAGCGCTGAAATCTCGGCATAAAAACCCCCATCTGCAGCCGCCACTCCCACCACCAGCTTCGGGAGTCATTAGCTATGGAAAATGTGTTAATTTCCTTCAGGGGCTTTGGAGGAATACTGAGCAGTGCACTTGCTGTTCCCAACGGTGGCTTGTTTGAGCAGTGCATTGTGGGAATGCCCAGAGACAGCAGGGGGTGGCAGAGGAAGATAGGGGAGGGGAGAGTAAGGCAGTAGGGGAAACGCTGATGGTGGGTTAACAGTTCTCATCTGTGATTAATGCTCTCTCCCTCACCTCCCGCCCCGTGCACTTGTGAGGTCTGCTGTGTTGCTATGCACCGTTGTCCAGCAGCCTGAACCTATTACAGCTGATGTAACCCTACGGACGGACGGATGGACAGGCGAAGGGGAACGAAGCCCTCCCGCTCTCCTGCTGCTTCTGTCAGCGTCTCCTCTGGAAACACAACTCACACCTGAAACAAAAGGCTGTGCTCTTCACGCAACAAATGGACTGTAATATCCCACATTTCAGTGACAATCACACGCCCTACGTGAGATCTGTGTGTGTGTGTGTGTTTTTCATATTTTACTTGCAGGAGTCTGCCCCTGAGGCGTGGAGAAATTGTTCCTGGGCAGATTCCTCCTTCAAAGCCACAGGAAGGAAGCGAACATTCACTGCCAGTGTCTACTACATACTCTCTCCTTCACATACACACCCTCATACACAACATGTCAAGTTCCACCTGCTTGAAAGACTTCACATTATATCACAGCTCTAAAAGCAGGCCTCTAATGGTGACGATTCTGTCCGGATCGGTGACCGAATGAATGAGAATCAATGATAATGTTCATGGAGTGTTATTTTTTGAGGTGATCACAGTAATAAACACCGTACACAGCTAATCCAGTTAATACGGCAATAGCTTTACCGACCCCCACGCCTTGAAATAAAACCACTCAGTCAGGTTTTTGTGGGCTGCCTCAGTCAAAAAAGAAGTCTTTCAGATTCTGTGCTGTTTTATCTCAAGTGTGGAGACTTTACCATTTCCCCGCCCCCTCATCTGAGTCTCTCCAATCACAGCGCTGGAAGTGAGAGTGCAGTGATAAAGTTGAAGGAACACAATAAGAGCTAAGAAATGAGTGATGAGAAAAAAAACAGCAGAAATAGAAGAGAACTGAACTAAAACTAGAACTTCTGTGTGCCTCGCTTGATGCTGCTGCTCGCTCGAGGGCGTGTTGTTTGTGGCTCATTGTCATTTAAAGGAACATGCACGAGAAAAAGACGCTTTAGAAAGTGCGAGAACACTGCTGTGGGGTTGGATCATTGTAGTATTTTGACCAATGCAGGTAACAGACACTTCATTAAGACCCAGAACTGTGATTCACTGTGGGAAAAGGGGAGAACATGTCCCCTTCAAAGCTAGAATAGCCATTTGTATTTGGGCGCACTTTAATTAGCCGTACTTTTCTGAAAGCTACAGGCAACACAGACAATAACATCCTGGTCTTGGTGAAATTGGCAGCACTTTGCAGTCTGATACGGAACCTTGGGTGGTGGCTACACCTAAACGCAAGGCGAACCTGATTGGCTCGGTTTATTTACCTCATGAAGGCGAACACACATGAGGCAAAATTTAATAAAGCAACCAAATGCCAGTGCAGTTTTAGAAACAATTTCCCACCTCCAGATTTGGATGATTTCCTTGGAAACCAAACCCAGTTCATCACTAAGTCTTGATTAAAACCCCTTACCAGGTTTTAAACAAGTTTTGAGTAAAAATAGTTCCAATATGTGCTTTAAAAAGTGTCATATCACTTTGGGAAACCCTACACTCTGTGGAGTGATGGAGCACCACCAGAACTGACCTCATGGCTGACCATCATGGATGAATACCATCAAATCATCACAGAAATGTTCCAACATCTAACGTAAAGCAAAAGGGTACACACTTCCGATTATTAGTGGGGAAGCTGCGGTCCAATGCGGTCACCAGTTCAAACGCCTCGACCAGATCCAGACCCCCGAATGAGCCGTGTCCAGAGCACGATACCCCCGAGCTGCCACTGCATGAGCCACACCAACAGCTTCCATTAACCAAGCCTTGAAAAGCACTGCTCCTATCACAGTCAATGGAGATTGCCTCTGCTTCAAAGGGAGGACTTAACAAGGGGCTTTACTCCGGCACTTGGAGTGCTACCGAGGGTCTTTAGCAGGAGGACATTACTGTATAAGTAACTCATAGGACGAAGCTTTAGAGATCTTACAGGAGAAGGAAGAGATATATATTCACCAGGGTGGTATTATTGAGCTAGAATTCACATCCACACGGGCACTGGCTGGGATTTATTTTTTGTCCCTGTTGGTTACAGCAGGTGTCAGCTGCCATGGCGATGTAGCACAGCGTATGCTAAGCAGAAGTCCCAGCTAGTTCCCTTCACTGTCAAAGCACGGCTTTTGTATTTATACACCGGGCTCTAGCAGGCCCACCTAGATGACAGGGTCCTGCCAGGCTGGTGGAAGTAGGAGTGTCTAAAGGAGACAGCTGCTGGAGTCCATGCCACCTACTCTGTCTCACACACACACACAAACACATGCTCACACACACCAGGGCTGAACAAGTTTGGACAGGTTATCACACACACACCTATATATGAGATCTCAAGGAGAAAATACTTTCAAGAATATTGATATATAGAATACTCTGAGATCACCATTCATTTATTTAATGTCCTTTCAAACGGCCGTCAAACAGAAGTGAATTCTTTTCAGGAGGAAAACGTCTCGTCAGATCGTCCACTTCAAGATCCACGGGTGTTCGATTCCATGCCTCCACTGTGAGGAGGAAAAAACGGGCAAGAAAGGAGACCAAGAAGAAGTAGCTGCTGGTGTTCTCCGAACAATGGAGAAGACTCTGATTGTGAGAAACGCAAAATGCAAACAAACTAGTAAGACTGCATTTCTGAGCTGAGGAAAATGATCCCAAAAAACGTCCCCTTTCAAGAGTGTGATCACTGGGTACGGCCAGTGCTCCGGAATCATCTGCTCACACTGACATGACGTGACGGGAGCATGTACTAGTGTACTATGCTTTCCCTACTGTGAGTCCGTACTTCTTTTTAGAAGATATACAAGGTGCAGAGGTCCACAAACATTTGGGGCAATAGTTTCACAATACACTCTCAGACAAAGGGTACTGTGCAGGTGCAGTGTTGGTCACTAAAGGTACACACAGTCTAAATGTACCTTTGAATGTACAGCAGTGTTTGTTAAAGTCCCCATTGTGTTCCCTAAAGGTACGTTACACTCTCTTCTCCAGAAGGAGAGGGCGATATTTCTAATACTTTGTAACACAAATATTCATTCATTCATTCATTCATTCATTATCTGTAACCCTTATCCAGTTCAGGGTCGCGGTGGGTCCAGAGCCTACCTGGAATCATTGGGCGCAAGGCGAGAATACACCCTGGAGGGGGCGCCAGTCCTTCACAGGGCAACACACACACACTCACACATTCCCTCACACACTCACACCTATGGACACTTTGGAGTCGCCAATCCACCTACCAGCGTGTGTTTTTAGACTGTGGGAGGAAACCGGAGCACCCGGAGGAAACCCACACAGACACAGAGAGGACACACCACGCTCCTCCCAGACAGTCACCCGGAGGAAACCCACGCAGACACAGGGAGAACACACCACACTCCTCCCAGACAGTCACCCGGAGGAAACCCACGCAGACACAGGGAGAACACACCACACTCCTCACAGACAGTCACCCAGAGGAAACCCACGCAGACACAGGGAGAACACACCACACTCCGCCCAGACAGTCACCCGGAGGAAACCCACACAGACACAGAGAGGACACACCACACTCCTCACAGACAGTCACCCGGAGGAAACCCACGCAGACACAGGGAGAACACACCACACTCCTCACAGACAGTCACCCGGAGGAAACCCACACAGACACAGAGAGGACACACCACGCTCCTCCCAGACAGTCACCCGGAGGAAACCCACGCAGACACAGGGAGAACACACCACACTCCGCCCAGACAGTCACCCGGAGGAAACCCACACAGACACAGAGAGGACACACCACGCTCCTCCCAGACAGTCACCCGGAGGAAACCCACGCAGACACAGGGAGAACACACCACACTCCTCACAGACAGTCACCCGGAGGAAACCCACGCAGACACAGGGAGAACACACCACACTCCTCACAGACAGTCACCCGGAGGAAACCCACACAGACACAGAGAGGACACACCACGCTCCTCCCAGACAGTCACCCGGAGGAAACCCACGCAGACACAGGGAGAACACACCACACTCCGCCCAGACAGTCACACGGAGGAAACCCACGCAGACACAGGGAGAACACACCACACTTCTCACAGACAGTCACCCGGAGGAAACCCACGCAGACACAGAGAGAACACACCACACTCCTCACAGACAGTCACTTGGAGTGGGAAACGAACCCACAACCTTAAGGCCCCTGGAGCTCTGTGACTGTGACACCTACCTGCTGCACCACCGTGCCGCCCTAACACAAATATTTAAAACAGAAAAAATCCCAGAGCTGAGACAAGATCCTGCGGCCCAGGGTCTGCCCAGATATCCATTAATGAATGAACCTATTACAGATGAGCTTTTGAGAGCGTTTTAAATGACAGTGGTAATCAACCAGGCCTTGTTTAAGTGCAGTACGTAGTGGTGCCAAATCTGCTTGGCGATCTTGACTGTGAGTATGTAATTGTTAAGAGAAAGGCATAGCCCAAGGTCCATTACCCTGTAGAAGACATCATCAGGCCGTGCTGAATACCAGGTTTCTTAACCCACCCCCTCCTCCAATCAGGACCCAGCCCTGAAGCTCTTTGTGTCATATTTACTTTATTAATAGCCCCTCTTTCCTGTTTTTGGTGTACACTTCAGTATTTACAGTACTGATTGAGTGGCTGGATTTGCATAGCCATTGGAGTGTGTGCTTGTGTCTCTACAGTGTGAGGTGCATGGTGGGAGATTCTCCTCTCGCTCCATTTCCTCCACAGACCTCCTTTCATGTCCCCCCCTCCCCCCTTTCGCATGTGTGTTCTGATTGGTCGGGAGATGAGCCCACTACACATTCATTTCTGCCGCTGAACCTGTCTCCCTCGTTCATCCCGGCGCCCATTGTTCCGAGCTATGTGCGGCGGCGGCGATAAGAAAATGAAGGGATGGACATCTTCAAAGAGATCTGGGAGGGAAGAAATGGCTCCCCTGTCAAAGGGAAAAGACAAACATTGAACCAATTTGGACAAAATCATTGCAGAGAGGCTTGGAAAAACAGCACTTTGGAGAGCAGTAAAAGAGGAAATGTGACAGGAATGTCTGTTCCGTAAGTCGTTCAAGAGTGGAGCGGCTATTGCCCGTTTGTTAGAGAAGGGTTTTAACCAGTGTAAAAGGAACATACCTCACTTTCAGAGGCGTGGTACCTTTGATAAGCTCACTTCATTCATTTGTCTGTGTTCGTTTTTTTTTCACTGGGGGTTCGACCAAAAAAAAAATAAGACCAAGTCGTCCATGCCTCATTTATCATTATGCAAAAAATCAGTCACTGCCAGGCGTGTATGGAAAACAATTTCTTAGGCTGTCAGTGGGTGCCACACGCGAGGAAGAGAAGGTATCAGTTTTGACAGGGCCCTACACCCAGAGGGAAGAGAATCAATTGGCCTCATTACATGTCAGTCCCCATAGACACGCATGGAAAGCCATGGTCCAGGCCAATTGCTATCATATGCTAATTGTGCTAGAAAAGGTGAGTCTCTCTCTCTCTCTCTCTCTCTCTCTCCTGGTCAATCCAGGAAACGTCACATACATCACCTCCACGCCACATTCCCTGTGGATCGTGATGAAAATCTTTAAGATGGAGCAGATTTCAATCCATTTCTGTCCTAAATTTATAATTGCGAGACCTATTTGCTAACTAGGTCTCCCCTTATCAAGGGCGAAGGCTGGAAGAAACTTTCTCCAGGACAAGTGCAGTGGCTCCGTCTTTCCAACATTGATGAACACTAACTGAGCCAACACCAGCTAAGATTAAGAGACGCTCGTATGGTTTAGTGATGAGGAGCGAGAGAGGGTCCTCAAACCTGCAATCTCTAAAAGAGCCAGTGCTGTGACAATTGCACCTCATGGGAGCCAGAAAGTCTATTTTTGTTTCCTTTTGTTCATTTGTTGACCTCCCTTCTCTCTCTTGTGTCGTGGGAAGAGAGGGAGCTGTGTGATTGACGGCAGGTCTGATATCATCAGCGGGGGCGATGGGACCCCTATTTCTGAAGCGGCAGCAAGCGCGCAGGCAGCCAGCCGCCAGACGAGAGAAGCTTTTATTCCCCCGCTTTAATAATGAGAGGCTCCACGAGCCGCTGGAGTAATCAGAGCCGCTGGACTGCTGAGGCAGCTCTAACTACAGCACACGGAGACAGAGAAAGAGAAAGAGAGAGAGAGAGTGGAGGGGCTGAAAAAGAGAATGCTTCTTCCCTTACATTATGTACAGATGAATGCATGTTGGGACACGTGGGATTGAGACCTCTGCCTTTGACAAGTCAAGTCTGTCAAGGCCTAGATGCTAATGTTGCTAAAAAGTAATTGAAGCTTATAGGTGCTCATTAGCATTGTGCACATTGCATGATCATATCAAGCACTTGCCTCACATCTATTTCTTGAAAACTGAATAGGTTCTTAATGAAACACCTGTGACCTGCTTTGGTCAAAATACCACAAAGACCAAACCCCACAGCAGCATTCTCCCCCTGTCTAAACTGCTCGCTGTTCACCCCGACCCCGAGCGCACAGCAGTGAGGGGCAAGGAGCAGAAGCTCTGGTTTTTAGCTGTTTTCACTCTGTTCTCTTTCTTCTCCGTTTTTACTCAGTGATTTTATTTCTCCATGCTCGTTGTATCTGTTTTGCTGAGTTTAACCTCGTCTTTGTGCTCTCACATAAACACGGGTCCAGCGCTGTGATTGGACAGACTCAGACAGAGGGGGCGGGGCCAATCTAAAGTCTCTGCACTTGACGTCAGAAGCAGAGCAGAATCAGAACGGCTTGTTTTATCTAACGTTAGCCAGGCAACAAAAAACTGACTGGTTGGTGTTGTTTTACCGTGTGTGGGTTGGTTGGCTCCAGATCCCACAGTTCGCTGTCGTCATCTCCCTGCGAGGTAGTGAAGTTGAGCAGTTTGAGGATGAGAACCTGCTTTTAGATGCTCCTCCTTAAAGAATAGTAACCTCAGATGATGTAATCGAACAACACAGAGATATTGACTTACAAATTGTGCTTCTTGAGTTTAGCACTGCAGGCTAACAGTGCTAACAAACGTTAGAAACACCAGACCAGTACACTGACTGACAAATTATTGGACAGCTTTTAGGGATGGTTTCCAAGACAGGGATTAGGCCTAGTCCTGGACTAAACAGCATTTTTAACCTGGCATTATTCACAGGCTAAGACCCATGGTACACATTCATTCGGTTAATTTTGACATGCAGTTAGCATGATGCTAACTAAGGATATAAACACGGGTCTCCGCATCCATGGCTGAAGGAGGAGAAACAAGACATGGGGCTTATGCCACACCGGACTTCCCGGACTTCGACTCCCTATGGCCTAGGCGCACCTCACTCTGTTCTCTATGTTGAGCATAATGCTAATATTGACAGTCGCACTATTACCTCTCTGCATTGGGCTCCTCCCTCTAACGTTTTTCAAACACCAGGAAGTGATGTGCCCCATTCAAGTTCAGCGTTTACATGCACTTTAAGATGCTGCAGATTTCCACGGTCTCACTCTGACCTCTGACCTCAGACTAAGACTAAGCTCCTGTCTGTTCCTGTTAAAGGAGATGTCTCACCGTGCTGAGTGTGTTATGAGAAGTGGGAGAACTACACTGACACAACAGTCATCCAGGTAGTGCTATTTATTTGGGGTGTTTACAGGCACTTTATGTGTGAGAGTCCATTCTGTGTGTGTTTTGCTGGTAATATTGCTGTGCTCGTCACTAGCTCTGGCTCAGGAAGGGATTAGATAATGCACACCTCTGTCGTAGTGGAGGGTAAACACACATTGCTTATGCCAGCAGTAAATGTTAGCTTCCTTGTCTCCTTAACCTGCTCTTCCATATAATATCCCCCATCGAGTATCATCTCCTCTGCCTATCCCCCGTGGCTGCCATCTTTAAATCGGCCTGTCTATTGCAGTATTTGTCAGAATAGCACTTTTCGCTGAAGCGGTTATGGCCCACGAAAGGAAATAGCTCTGATGTGTTATGAAACATTACTGAGCACAGGCCTTGAAGGGTTCACTGAAGCAATTACCCCAGATTCACCCGAGGTCTGTTCCATACACACTCTGACCTTCTGACCTGCTACTCTGCACCACACACACACACATGCACACAAATAAGTAAATAAATAAATAAAAATGAACACACAAACACACACACAAACAAAAAGTTTGTTTTCATATATTGTTGGGCCATTACATAGACTTCCATTCATTTTTGTGGACACTTGCCCTTTCCTTATCCATAAGTACTGCTAGACTAACCCTGGCCCTAAATCTTACCCTGACCCTAAGCCCTAATCCTAACCCTATATCGTGTCTTCATGTTAATATTTATTTTATTTTATTTTTTTTTAATAATAAAACAGGGCGGCAAGGTGGCGCAGCAGGTAGTGTTGCAGTCACACAGTTCCAGGGGCCTGGAGGTTGTGGGTTCGATTCCTGCTCCGGGTGACTGTCTGTGAGGAGTGTGGTGTGTTCTCCCTGTGTCTGCATGGGTTTCCTCCGGGTGTCTGTCTGTGAGGAGTGTGGTGTGTTCTCTCTGTGTCTGCGTGGGTTTCCTCTGGGTGACTGTCTGTGAGGAGTGTGGTGTGTTCTCCCTGTGTCTGCATGGGTTTCCTCTGTGTGACTGTCTGTGAGGAGTGTGGTGTGTTCTCCCTGTGTCTGCGTGGGTTTCCTCCGGGTGACTGTCTGTGAGGAGTGTGTTTCCTCCGGGTCCCACGGTCCAAAAACACACGTTGGTAGGTGGATTGGCGACTCAAAAGTGTCCGTAGGTGTGAGTGTGTGAATGAATGTGTGAGTGTGTGTTGCCCTGTGAAGGACTGGCGCCCCCTCCAGAGTGTATTCCCACCTTGCGCCCAGTGATTCCAGGTAGGCTCTGGACACACCGCGACCCTGAACTGGATAAGGGTTACAGATAATGAATGAATAATAAAATAGACTTAAACTGTTGTAATGGTGTTGTCAGAAAAACAGGTTTCAGTCCCCACAACCTCATATATAATCGTGGTGTGCATATGTGTGTGTGTTTGTCTAATGTGTGTGTGTGTGACATGAGAACACTGTGGAAACCCAGAAATCTGCCAAGCATCACAGTGGATTGGGGGCTACATCAGAGACCTGATAATGCTTCAATTCAATTACGATGATTAAGCCAATTCAGTGCATCATGAAATCCCACATTTCACCGTGACTGGATTAGAGTGATGGTAGAATTTAGATTTTAAACTAAGCATACACTGGAGGAAAATGTTTTATTCTGTGACAAGAAGAAAATAACCTACACATTTTATTTTGGACACGAGTGCCTTCTTTATGAAGTATTATAAAACCTGAGTGTAGTTGATTATAATTAGATTATCAATAGGAAGGTTCCCTTGGCTGCAGTAATAGCCTGGAGACACTAAACGTATGTTCAGCTGTAACAGAGCATCCTGTTTCATTCCTCACTTTTCTACAGAGATGGTACAACCTCTCAGCAGAGTTTTTATTCTCTACACAGCTCAGGGCAAGCCATATCTTTGATTCATATTTAAAGGGAACACAGTTCTGAGACTTAATAAAACATCTAGGATTGCTTCATGCAAAATACCACAAGGATCAAACATCACAGCAGCGCTCTCCCCCTGCTCAGCCCTGTTGAGAACCAGCGCTTGTTGAGAATGAGCTTCTGTTTACTTCAAACTCAAGGCACCCAGGATTGAGACACGAGGAGCAGAAGCGCTGCTTTATAAGCATTTCAATTGATTTTCCACCATTTCACCTCTTGTGTTTAACCATTTAACCTCGTTTTTGCATTCTCAACTTAACACCGGCCCTGCTCTGTGATTGGAGAGACTCAGACGAGGAGGCGGGGCAACTCTGAAGTGCCTGTTGCCTGTGTAAAACACAGCCCAAAATCAGAAAGACTTTTTTTAAATAGTTATTTCACAGTGTGTGGGTTTGTAGACGTTCCACAACCACAAATTAAAGTGCTTACGCACTGCAAATTAGATTTTTTTTTTCATAATATGTGCTCTTTAAGTTACTTTCCTGAATATCATTGGACAGCTGGATAGGAACCTGGCTACTGCTGCATTTTTACACCTCTACTGTGCAGCCTCTCACTCTACTCCCACACTGGCCTCCTGCCTGCTCCGCAGCCTGTGCAAGGCTCATCAGAGCAGCATGCCGTAATGAGTGTGTGAGTTTTTGAGTGTGTGTTCCTCCGCTCGGAGTGGAGGTCAAAACTCACATCTGCTCCAGGCCTCCCTCCGGGTGGATGGATATTAACTGGGCTGTCCTCTTGTTTTTGGGGAAGGGGAAGTGAGCCCACCACACACAGCTCGTCTCGGCACGTGAGGCCCGGGAGCAGAACGGCTGTCCGAACTGTATTTTGGAGAGATCAATGAAGATTGTCTAAATGGATTACAGCGAACAAAGAACAATTATGCTCTTAGATGGAAGAGCCTGGCTTTTTACGACATACAATCAATCCAGACACGCTGGAGCGGAGAGCTAAAGGCCACGTAATGAATTATTATCAAGAGAAGGGAAAGCATCTCTGCAGAAGCCAATACAAATTATTCAAAGAACATAGGCACTGAATTAAACTAAATGCTTAAGTGCTCATGCAGAGGGTGGACAGTGTTGCTGTGGTTTGGTGATACTAATCTGACAACACAGAATTTCCAAGGTGTTTCTCTCTCTCTCTCTCTCTGTGTGTGTCTGTGTGTGTGTGTGTGTGTGTGCACATGCACACATTTGCCTCATTAACACTTACAGTTTGCCACTTTTACCAGTGATGATAAAAGTTTTTTGTAATTTGGTGTTAATTGTATCAGACCACCGTCTGGCCTTTAATGCCCTGCTCCAGTGCTATGAGGCTAATGCTACTACAATCTTATGGTGCTATGCTCTGTTTCTATGAGGCTAATGCTACTACAATCTTATGATGCTATGCACTGCTGCTATGAGGCCAATACTACTACAATCTTATGGCTCTATGCTCTGCTGCTATGAGGCTAATGCTACTACAATCTTATGGCACTATGCTCTGTTGCTATGAGACTAATGCTACTACAATCTTATGGCGCTATGCTCTGCTGCTATGAGGCCAATACTACAACAGTCTTATGACGCTATGCTCTGCTGCTATGAGGCTAATGCTACTACAATCTTATGGCGCTATGCTCTGTTGCTATGAGGCTAATGCTACTACAATCTTATGGCGCTATGCTCTTAAGGTTGAAAATGAAAGTTGAAAAGACGTCCAAACACAGACATTGAAAAGACGACTATTAGACGTATTTTGGACGTCCACTGACGTTATCGATTGGTCACCACTTAACTAACTTATTAAGATGGAATTTGGATTTCCATTGATGTTTAAAATATGTCCTTGACGGACAGACTATCTTTAGACCTATTTTAAATGTCCAGAGACGTTTCTTGTTTACTGGGTAATGCTGCAACAATCTTATGGCGCTATGCTCTGCTGCTAAGAGGCTAATGCTGCTACAATCTTATGGTGCTATGCTCTGCTGCTATGAGGCTAATGCTACTACAATCTTATCGCAATATGCTCTGCTGCTATGAGGCTAATGCTACTACAATCTTTTGGCGCTATGCTCTGCTGCTATGAGGCTAATGCTACTACAATCTTATGGCGATCACTTAAGAATATGGCACAGTTTGATGGAAGTGGGGGACAGTTTATTTATGTTGCACTATGCTAATTTTTAGAAATACGTCTGTGTTATTTTTTAGCGACATTAGCTCTTTGCAAAAATACAGAAATTTTAGACCAAAAAATATTCTGGGTGATTGACTGGATTTGGGATAAAGTGGAAACCTGTAAAAGATATTTTTGTCAAGCTAGATTTTTACATACCCCTCTCAGTATTGTTCCACCTCCACCATAACTCATATATACTGTTTTTTTATATAAATTAAAAATGTGTTGGTTTTGTCATAGTGTTTTTCTGACTTTCTGAACAAGTCTCTGGATCTGTGCGCTTCTGTCGTTCATCACCTGCAGGAACCCACTGCTTCTTATATGTCTGTGAGAAGTGTTTACACTGAGAGCTTGCGTATTGCATTACTGTAGCTTTTAGAGCCTTGTTTCTCAAGCCAACCAATGATTAATCTTAGATTCCCAGGCTCCGGCTGCATCTCAGATATCTCCATACTCCCTACACAGTGCAGTACGTGAATTCTAAAATCTGTGTTTATTCACCCAAACATAGTGTTCGGAGTTGTGTACAAACGACTGGTTCAGTGCAGGACTGTGTTCTGTAAAATGATTAAATATTTCCACTGAAAATCTGTGTCGTTTTGACAAACTGCACGGTTATATGCTGTCAGTCAATCTTCTTGGTCCACACCCACACAGCAGAATGGTAAAAGGAGACAATGAGCATGAAAAATATGCTACTTTTATTGTTGTTTTTGTGGGAAAATTATATCGTAAATACATATTTTTCTCTTTTAATGGAAATGTTTATTAAAACAGACATGAGACAAATGAACATGGAGGGTAATGATTTTAATTTACAGGAAATATTGCAATTTAATTGACAGTTGCAATATGGTAATTAGTTATTTTTTTCTAAATTATTTAGCTCTACTTAATGGCACTAGGAAAATGATAGCATTAATAATTTGGCAGGTAATTAATAAGCAAACTGACAGCCCTGTAATGGCCTTAAATAGTGTAATGTTTAAACAGCAAATCGCTTTCACGATTAAACCCATCAGAATAAAGAAGAAAACCCAGAGGCCTGGGTCTACATGAAAAGCGGTAAGTGGCCATTGCCACTGCTGTTTAGTCCTGAGAGGACCAGGGGAAGTCGAGGACGCTTGGGCTTGTCCCACTGTCACTCCCTGTATTTGTAACCTGTCCAAGCACTGCACTGTTCAGCCGAACTGAGCTGGGAGTGTTTCCCATTGAGTCCACACTCTTTGTACTGAGCTGATAGAGACGTGTGATACGGCTCTGTGTCGTGAGGTTGGGGTTGGAGCAGTGTGTCTTTTAGATTTATCTCACTCACCGTCTCCTGGATTGAACACAAGCTCTAGATAAAGGACGGCCAAAGCCGAGCAGATTTGTGTGTTATCAAGGAGGACGAAAGAAAGGCCTCCTCTTTGCTGCGTTGAGTGGCGTTCCCACCATGTCACACAGAAGCCCGTCTCCCCCATGGCTAAGTGCCTGCTCAGTTGTGAAAGTGGAAAATTGGGCCTGATGTGTTGTTTGGAAATCAAAGTGGTCGTGATGAAAGTGTGGGTTTTACCCGTTTTTGTGCTCATCGTCTCTGAGGGAATTCTACCGTTTGTCAGCAAAAGTGCTCTTGGTGCATTGCATTGATTTATGGACTGAGGCGCTGTAGAAATACACAGTTAGCTTTAGACAGTGCTAAAGACCACTGAAGATCATCATCACAGAGGGGAGGTGGGGCCTGAGAGCACGACTATCTCCTGTACGTTCCCGGAGCCACCGTCCCCGCTGAAAGTGTGCACTTCAAAGGAATTTCTCTTCCAGCCGAGCAGTCAAATTGGAAAATCGTCCGCACTGATTCATATATATGCTCAACCCTACTCCTCAATTTAGCCGCCGCCTCAGAAATTCCTCTCTCGCTCTCCTGGTGCGGACCCGGCCTGGGTATTTTTCAAATGGAAACGTGCGCTGGTGTGATTCCAGCTATTTTTAAACATGCTGTATTTGAATGTTTCAGTCAAGTCCTGAGTGAAATTGGGTGAAATAAGTTACTCCACTCACATGGGACACCAAAGGCTTGGCGTTACTGCCCCCAAAATAAGCACAGCATGTCCTCTGAGCTTCGGCTGTATGTACCCGGGTATGTTTATATGGGCTTGGTTTTGACAGTAATTCAGTTGAGTTTAGAAAAGTATCTACAGGAGGTCCTCGGGTTACGTCAGTCCCGAGTTACGATGTTTCGTGGTTACGACACATCTCCCATTTACTGTATAAAGCCTTGTTTTGACTTGAGTGGTTTTGCGTCGTAAACGTCGTAACGTGAACTTCGTGTTTGGTGTGCGTGGTGCGGCGGAAGAATACACGGTTACGCGGCTCGGGACCGAGGAGGATAAGTGTTAGGATAGTGATAGGAAGTGCTTACAGGATGTTATTTACGTACAGTATGTACGTATGTTCCGACTTACACCGAAAATCGGTTTACGACGCGACGTAGGAACGGATCAACGTCGTAAGTCGAGGACCCCCTGTAATACCGTTTTTGTACATTAGTGAAGGGGGCAGGTCCAGTGCCAAAACAAATAAACCAACTAATACACTGTCTAAATTGTATCATTTATTTATTTATTTTATTTATTATTACATTTATTTATTTATTTGCTCAGAACACAGAACACTAGTATATTGTATAAGATTTACATGAAATTATTCAGTTGCAATCAAAGCATTGGTTAATTTATTCCAAATGTATTTGCAGTAAAAAGCACACTCTTATACTCTTAAACTCTCTTCAAGGAAGTATTTAAATATTAATGAACACTGTGCACATTACAAGAATTCAAAAATAATTTAAATCCATCACCAGAAAATCCAAGAATCGTAACTGTTACACAATCTGTGGCAGCACCAGGTGTGGGAGAAGGATGTCGTTTTATTTGGGGTTATTTAAGGGGATTTTGAATGTGTGTGTGTGTGTGTGTGTGTTAACTGTGTTTGATACAGGCGTATTCTGTAGTATCTCCAGTGTCCAGCAGTGTGTGTGTGTGTGTTTTAGATTGGGGCGATTTTGTATTTGTGTTATTGTGTGTTTTGACATTTTTTTTACTTTTTCCTGGAAACAAAAGTGTTTCTTCTATATGGCATTGGTCAATGAACCTTTTATAGCACATTTATTTTTAAAAGTACACTTAAAGATGTAGTAAAATCTACCCCAAAAATGGGAGTGCAATTTGTGTAAATTCTGCACACAATTTTTTTAGGGTACTCATGTAGTTTGATCTGAAAGCACAAATTAACACGCTGGTCGAAAACATATATAACACACAACACGCTTCCTGCTCACCCCCAGAAGTTACATAGGGCAGTCTCTGCAGTGCTGAGCCTGGAGTAGCAAAAGGCTCTGATCTCACTATTACAGCTCAGTGAGGCTTCACAATTATTGAGTCTGTAATTTAAAAATAGAATATTGTCATTTTTAAATCTACAAAGTAAAATACTTGTTATGATCCAATGATACATATGGTCTAATGCTCACCAGTGATGTTAGCATAACATTAGCATAACATGGTTTGGCAAAGTATTAGGCTAAAGCCTGCTAGCTTCACATATTTCCTGGGCTGTTTTGGGTCTTTTTTGTATCTATTAATATCAGTATATTTTCTTTTACACTGTGTAGCAATAATTCATACCATGCTAACTAACTTAAGCTAGGAGCTAGTTTACTACTGTGGCAAGAGAATTGAAAACAGCTAACGTTAATGTAAACTCCAGCTGATGTAAGATTCCTCTGCTCTGAAGTTTTTTTCCACACTGACTGACTCTAGCTCTCTGTCTCTTGACACACAGCAAACCACAGACGTCTGCATCTGAACCCAGAGCCCCTTTGTTAGCGACGCAAGCCAAGAGTGCGCCCCAGCACAGCAGAGCTCAAAACAAAGTCACTGGATGCAAATGTGTTGTGACAAAGCAGCCTGTTTAGGAGGATCCAGTGTCTGCTTTGTTTGCTGGATGCACTCTTGCCTAAAGAGCTTTAGCAGTCTGATACAGCTTAAAAAAAAAAGGGTGTGTGTTGAGTTTGTCATCCTTGCGCGCTCTGTGCTTATAGCCCTCTGCTACACTGAGCTCAGAAGGCTAAGTCTGGATATGTGTCAAATGCAAACATACACCTGCATCTCTCCAGATCTTTTTTAAGTCTACAGAATGTAATATAGTGTTTTAGAGTTCCAGAGTTGTGCAGGATGCTAACCAGTGGAGACGTTTTTCTGTTTATTAGCATCACAGAGTTCTGTAGTGGGGGCCACGGTGGTGCTCCAGGGACCTGGAGGTTGTGGGGTTGAGTCCCGCTCCGGGTGACTGTCTGTGAGGAGTGTGGTGTGTTCTCCCTGTGTCTGCGTGGGTTTCCTCCGGGTGACTGTCTGTGAGGAGTGTGGTGTGTTCTCCCTGTGTCTGCGTGGGTTTCCTCCGGGTGACTGTCTGTGAGGAGTGTGGTGTGTTCTCCCTGTGTCTGCGTGGGTTTCCTCCGGGTGACTGTCTGTGAGGAGTGTGGTGTGTTCTCTCTGTGTCTGCGTGGGTTTCCTCCGGGTGACTGTCTGTGAGGAGTGTGGTGTGTTCTCCCTGTGTCTGCATGGGTTTCCTCCGGGTGACTGTCTGTGAGGAGTGTGGTGTGTTCTCCCTGTGTCTGCATGGGTTTCCTCCGGGTGACTGTCTGTGAGGAGTTGGTGTGTTCTCTCTGTGTCTGTGTGGGTTTCCTCCAGGTGACTGTCTGTGTGGAGTGTGGTGTGTTCTCTCTGTGTCTGTGTGGGTTTCCTCCAGGTGACTGTCTGTGAGGAGTGTGGTGTGTTCTCCCTGTGTCTGCGTGGGTTTCCTCCGGGTGACTGTCTCTGAGGAGTGTGGTGTGTTCTCCCTGTGTCTGCGTGGTTTTCCTCCGGGGGACTGTCTGTGAGGAGTGTGGTGTGTTCTCCCTGTGTCTGCGTGGGTTTCCTCCAGGTGACTGTCTGTGAGGAGTGTGGTGTGTTCTCCCCGTGTCTGCGTGGGTTTCCTCCGGGTGACTGTCTGTGAGGAGTGTGGTGTGTTCTCTCTGTGTCTGCGTGGGTTTCCTCCGGGTGACTGTCTGTGAGGAGTGTGGTGTGTTCTCCCTGTGTCTGCATGGGTTTCCTCCGGGTGACTGTCTGTGAGGAGTGTGGTGTGTTCTCCCTGTGTCTGCGTGGGTTTCCTCCGGGTGACTGTCTCTGAGGAGTGTGGTGTGTTCTCCCTGTGTCTGCGTGGTTTTCCTCCGGGGGACTGTCTGTGAGGAGTGTGGTGTGTTCTCCCTGTGTCTGCGTGGGTTTCCTCCAGGTGACTGTCTGTGAGGAGTGTGGTGTGTTCTCCCCGTGTCTGCGTGGGTTTCCTCCGGGTGACTGTCTGTGAGGAGTGTGGTGTGTTCTCTCTGTGTCTGCGTGGGTTTCCTCCGGGTGACTGTCTGTGAGGAGTGTGGTGTGTTCTCTCTGTGTCTGCGTGGGTTTCCTCCGGGTGACTGTCTGTGAGGAGTGTGGTGTGTTCTCCCTGTGTCTGCATGGGTTTCCTCCAGGTGACTGTCTGTGAGGAGTGTGGTGTGTTCTCCCTGTGTCTGCATGGGTTTCCTCCGGGTGACTGTCTGTGAGGAGTTGGTGTGTTCTCTCTGTGTCTGTGTGGGTTTCCTCCAGGTGACTGTCTGTGTGGAGTGTGGTGTGTTCTCTCTGTGTCTGTGTGGGTTTCCTCCAGGTGACTGTCTGTGAGGAGTGTGGTGTGTTCTCCCTGTGTCTGCGTGGGTTTCCTCCGGGTGACTGTCTCTGAGGAGTGTGGTGTGTTCTCCCTGTGTCTGCGTGGTTTTCCTCCGGAGGACTGTCTGTGAGGAGTGTGGTGTGTTCTCCCCGTGTCTGCGTGGGTTTCCTCCAGGTGACTGTCTGTGAGGAGTGTGGTGTGTTCTCCCCGTGTCTGCGTGGGTTTCCTCCGGGTGACTGTCTGTGAGGAGTGTGGTGTGTTCTCTCTGTGTCTGCGTGGGTTTCCTCCGGGTGACTGTCTGTGAGGAGTGTGGTGTGTTCTCCCTGTGTCTGCATGGGTTTCCTCCGGGTGACTGTCTGTGAGGAGTGTGGTGTGTTCTCCCTGTGTCTGCGTGGGTTTCCTCCGGGTGACTGTCTCTGAGGAGTGTGGTGTGTTCTCCCTGTGTCTGCGTGGTTTTCCTCCGGGGGACTGTCTGTGAGGAGTGTGGTGTGTTCTCCCTGTGTCTGCGTGGGTTTCCTCCAGGTGACTGTCTGTGAGGAGTGTGGTGTGTTCTCCCCGTGTCTGCGTGGGTTTCCTCCGGGTGACTGTCTGTGAGGAGTGTGGTGTGTTCTCTCTGTGTCTGCGTGGGTTTCCTCCGGGTGACTGTCTGTGAGGAGTGTGGTGTGTTCTCTCTGTGTCTGTGTGGGTTTCCTCCAGGTGACTGTCTGTGAGGAGTGTGGTGTGTTCTCCCTGTGTCTGCGTGGGTTTCCTCCGGGTGACTGTCTCTGAGGAGTGTGGTGTGTTCTCCCTGTGTCTGCGTGGTTTTCCTCCGGGGGACTGTCTGTGAGGAGTGTGGTGTGTTCTCCCTGTGTCTGCGTGGGTTTCCTCCAGGTGACTGTCTGTGAGGAGTGTGGTGTGTTCTCCCCGTGTCTGCGTGGGTTTCCTCCGGGTGACTGTCTGTGAGGAGTGTGGTGTGTTCTCTCTGTGTCTGCGTGGGTTTCCTCCGGGTGATTATCTGTGAGGAGTGTGGTCTGTTCTCCGCACCCAGCATCTCACTGTCCATGATGAAGTGGTTACAGAAAATGAATGAATGAATGAATGTGTTGTATTGCACTTACCACATAACTGTTTTCATTGGACTTAATCAATAAGTGAAGGTGTAGTTTTTCTCAAATACGCTATTTAACGTGGCTATCGATGGGCCCCTCTCCTATCTGCTCCATTTCTAATGAACGACACCAGGAGCTGAGGACCTCACTGAAGCAGCCCGTCAGCCACGGTGGCCCTTAACTGTGATTAAAAAGGTAAAGAGGTTCATTTAGCCAGCTGAAAGAGAAATGCCAGTGCAGGACTTGCCTAGCTGCCTAGCTCTGAGCTATGGAGTGGCCTTGCTCTCTCTAATGTACTGCGTCTAATTCAGATGAAGAGCCGGCTGGAGGTGGCCCAGGGAGCCCGGCTCCACACTGAAATTGGTTTCTGCTGCAAGGCTGGCAGGCAAGCACAGGTTTATTTCAATTAGGGCCCAGAATGGCTTTTCAGAAGCACTCTACTAGAGTGATTTGTAATGTTTTAACTATAGTGTCACTGTATTTGTAACTGAACCCAAATTCTCTGATGTTCCAGAGGATGGTCTTAACTGGCTGGACTGAGGTCAGGGGTTTTTTTCAACTGCGGTGATAGGTCAGGTTACAGTTGTTCTGACTATGACCCATGGCTATAAAGTGTGATATAAAAAGTGTTTTATATGTGTTTTATTAGGTTATGTTTCCATGCTTTATCAAATACAGCAGTGGTTACACACTGGGAAGCAGTCTGATGTTTTTTAGAAGTCCCTGTTTCAGTAAATTGGTAAAAGAACAAAAACAAATGGTCTCAGTCGAATATGCTAGGCTTCCTCTCTCTCTGCTCATGGAGGTGTTTAGTTGTCAGAGAGACCTCAAATCATTGAAAACCATGAAAAGAGATGATGGTATTGCTCTATAAGTGGGTAGCATTGACTCTACATTTCAGTGACATTAATGTACCTGTATCGTTCCTTTTTGTTTCGGAAAGTGTAGGGCATACCATGAGAGAAAATGTTTCCCAGACCATCACACCACTGCCACCAACCTGTAGCACTCCAGTGTTATGGCTTCATCTGGTTTCTGCCAGATGCCGACCCTTCCCTTGAAGTGACACAACAGGAGATGAGACTCGTCACTCCAGACCACCGTCTTCTCTGTGTCCAAGGGAGTCCTAGGTCCATTGACTCCTTTCTTTGGCCCATGTGAGGTCTATTGGTCTAGGGCTGTTCTACCCTAGTTTACGCAGGGTATGTCACATGGTCATGGCTGAAATTGGTTGCAATCGCCCACTGTCGTACGGGTCGATGAGCTGCTCCACTGTGGCACCAGGTACGACAGGCGACGCTCGCCTCTCGGGTCAACCACGTGACCGACCCCCGTGTGACCTTTGGCTGGATGTTTGTTGATCCACCCGTGATATCGTGGTATGGGAGCAGCCCACAACCTCCAGTCTCCAACCGTCTGTCTACGGTCAAAATCGCTCAGGTCGCTCGGTGTAAATGTTGTAGTATTAGTACTAGCATGAATTGCCTGTTACTCTAAGCTGGTTTAATGTGGTCAGTGCCGGCCTGGAGCAGGATTAGCACGGTCACTCACCGTGGTCATGCGGGATGACCAGCATACCTTTGCCCAAAATGCAACATATATTGATTTACTGCTGTTTCTTACATTGATGTTGTCTAGACAGTGGGAAATATTATGATATGATACGATATGATACCCCACATTTCTGTGTAGACGAGACCCTGAAAATAAAACACTGCTACTCAGTGAGGTTGTCAGGGATGATGTAAGTCGCTGCCCTTTTCAGGCTTTGTGAGTAAATAAGGTCTTTGGATTCTTTGCACTTGTAAGCTGTTTTTACTATAATTACATATTGACTTGTTTAGCAGTACAAATCATCCACAAACGGCTTCCCAAATAAAGCCGTGTTTTATTGAACAGGGGGCTAATATCGCCTTGTGACCCTTCTACAGCTTTTACAAGATTAAAATGCTTTACGAAGTGCTTGTGTAAAAGTGTGCGTCCCCCAGTGTGCACTGAAAGCTTCTGTACTCAGAGCTGGTCCGGTGACGTAAAGTGAAGCTTGTACTGAGTTAGTGTTTGTGCTCAGGAGCTTGTGAAGTGTGTGGAAGCGAAAGGAATGTCAGTGGTCGGTGTGTAAAGCAGGCGGCGGTGGGGGTCTATAAAAGCTACAAGAGAGAGCCCACCTGGAGAGAGCTCAGCGTGACTGACGAGAAAGTCAAGGACATGTGAATTAGTCCAAGACTCAGAACCAGAAAACTCTATATGACCAAAAGTGTACAGCCAAATGATTCGTCTAAAATCAAATGTATTGGATTGTTGCACTTTGGTGGTAGCGTCTATTCTTCTGAGAAGACCTTACACTAGATGACTTACACATTGCTGTAAGGATTTGATGGCCATATTAATGTTAGTGAGTTCAGGTACACATTTTGTGTGATTAGTTCTGGATCACAAATGACACTTATTCTCAGCCCAATATGTTGTGCGTTTATACACCATGGCGACCTTAGGCTCATGTGCAGCTGCTCCAGAGCACCCCATTACAACACACTGTGTGTGCAGTGTAACTGTATGTAGGAGTATTATAATCAGCTATCTGAACAAATGTGATTAATCACAGTTTTACTTATTTATTTGTTTGTTAGTTATTTAACACCCCTAATATATACATGGGTTCAAATTAGAGTGGTTCTGTATTCCATTGTGACTTGAAACTCCAATATAAAATATTCTGCAAAGCCAATTAAACCAGGTTTTTATGGATGAAGCTCATACTCTTAATTATTAACTGATTAAAGGGTAGAAAATGCCTCTTTTGTGCCATGAAATTAATATGCCCAGTGATTTTTTTCCCCCCCATGGGAAAGCAGAAATGAATGTCACAACCTCTTGACCAATTTAGGATAAATATTTCTGTACACACTTTTTATTCCTGTCTCAGTAGTTAGCGGTGCTAAATGTCAGCGAGTGTGTGGGGGTTTTCGGAGCCGCTGCTGATGTTAATTATACAGCGGGAGGAAAGTGGAATGCTGTTTGTGTTGATGGCTGAGCTGAGCTAAAGGTCCAGCAGCCCTGACTCACACCCCCACCACCTTTGCTTCGTCATTAGCATAAAATCCATACGGCGCTGCCCTGTGATGGCCAGGCCACAGACGTGAAATCACTAGAGGAACCTACACACTTTTTCACATGGCCTTTCCCTAGATGTAGTTTCACTGTCGTTTAATATTCATTTTGATTATTGTTGTAATCTCTGTTTTGCTGTCTTATTATATTTTGTATATTGTTAATCACTTCCTTGGGTATTTTAAACAAAACATCTGTTGCTCTGCATACCTTGTTTGCCCCATTTCCCCCTGTTCTTCAACGCTCAGGACCCCCCACAGAGCAGGTGTGATGTGGTGGTGGATCATTCTCAGCGCTGCAGTGACACTGACGTGGTGGTGGTGTGTGAGTGTGTGTTGTGCTGGTGTAGAGTGGATCAGACACAGCAGTGCTGCTGGAGTTTTTAAACCCTGTGTCCACTCTCTGTCCACTCTGTGAGACACTCCTCCCTCGTTGGTCCACCTTGTAGATGTAAAGTCAGAGACAGTAGCTCATCTGTCGCTGCACAGTGTGTGTCGCTCGTCCTCAAGTCCTTCATCAGTGACACAGGACGCTGTCGGCTGGATGTTTTTGGTCGGTGGACTGTTCTCGGTCCAGACACTGAGGGGTTTAAAAACTCCAGCAGCACTGCTGTGTCTGATCCACTCTACACCAGCACAACACACACTAACACACCACCACCACGTCAGTGTCACTGCAGCGCTGAGAATGATCCACCACCACATCACACCTGCTCTGTGGGGGTCCTGGACATTGAGGGAACAGGGTGCAATGGGGCAAACAAGGTATGCAGAGCAACAGATGGACTTTTGTCTGTAGTTGTAGAACTCCTGTGTGGTCAGTGGAGCTGATAAAATGAACAACAAATGTTGATGATTTGGCTGATCGATGTACATTGGTAAGAGGCATTAGGGTTGGAATCAAAAGTCGCTCGGTGTAGATAACATTTTTGGAGCATTTCTATTGGTCATTTCATTGTGAATCTTCCCCTAATGTAAACTGCAGCTTGTGTTTTCACATTTTGCAAAACCAAGAATTGGAGATAAAAGGTTTGGTCCAAACAGAGATGATAAACTGCACCAGTGCGTGAGGCTGGAATTCAGCTGAGCTTCTTAATGCACTCGCTCCTTTTTGTAAGTAGCCCGAACCTGTTGTGGTGTTGTGAAGATAAACATATTAAAGATTTAAGCCAGTAATCTAGACTACAGACAGTAAAGAATGGGCCGGCTTAAGTGTGCGATGCAACTTTAAGATACTCGCATCCAGATCAATCTTTGCTCGCAGACTTAACCTCAATTATTTAGCATCTCCTTAGAAACCGCGCATGCATTATTCACACGCATGGAATCTAATTTTAGATTTCCGTTTGGGGATGGCATGGCAGGGAGAACGGCAATGCATAAACATTCTGAGTGTGTGTGTGTGTGTGTGTGTGTATGTGTGTGTGTGTGTGTGTGTGAGAGAGAGAGAGAGAGCACACTAGCTGTATTTACAGTCCACAAATTGGGTTTACATTCATGCGACACAATAGGAAGGAGATAGAATCAGGTAATCTGAGGAGTTGGCGTCTCGTAGCATAATTCTCCCTCGCTGTACAAACACATTCACATGGGCAGTCTTACCCAGTCTGCATGTGGCTGCCTGGAACGCCTGGGCCATGAAACAATAAAAAATAATTACATTGTGGAATTGATTTTTTTTTTCTCAAATAATTTTTTTTCATAATTATTATGCTGTTATTTCCATATTTCAGTATTAAATATGTTTTAAGCTTTAAATAGTTACTACCTCCGTGTCCCAGTCACACACATGCTCACCTGAGACACTTAACCTACCAACACATGTGTTTGGACTGTGGGAAGAAGCTGGAGCACCTGGAGGAGACCCACGAAGACACAGGGAGAACACACCACTCTCCTCACAGACAGTCACTTGGAGGAAACCCACGCAGACACAGAGAGAACACACCACACTCCTCACAGACAGTCACCCGGAGGAAACCCACGCAGACACAGAGAGAACACACCACACTCCTCACAGACAGTCACCCGGAGGAAACCCATGCAGACACAGAGAACACACCACACTCCTCACAGACAGTCACCCGGAGGAAACCCACGCAGACACAGAGAGAACACACCACACTCCTCACAGACAGTCACCCGGAGGAAACCCATGCAGACACAGGGAGAACACACCACACTCCTCACAGACAGTCACCCGGAGGAAACCCACGCAGACACAGAGAGAACACACCACACTCCTCACAGACAGTCACCTGGAGGAAACCCACACAGACACAGAGAACACACCACACTCCTCACAGTCACCTGGAGGAAACCCACGCAGACACAGGGAGAACACACCACACTCCTCACAAACAGTCACCTGGAGGAAACCCACGCAGACACAGGGAGAACACACCACACTCCTCACAGACAGTCACCCGGAGGAAACCCACGCAGACACAGGGAGAACACACCACACTCCTCACAGACAGTAACTGGATTAGTTAGGGATTGAACCCACAACCCCAGGGCCCTACGTAAACGTTTGTCTGACGTGAAGGATATTAACAGAGGGGTTTGTCTCCTTTGCTGCTGTAACTGTCTTTAGTCTTCTGGGAAGCCCTTAGACAAGCTGTTGCAATATTTATGCGAGGATTTGATGGCATTCAGCCACACAAGCATTACTGAGGTCAGGGACTGATGTTGGGTCACTCCCACCTTGTCATGAATGTACTAGATGGAACTCTATCAACTGGAAACGGTTTACCTTAAAGCTGAGATCACACACGCCCTGTGCACATGGTAATGAATTATTAAAGGTACTGAATACAGTAGAAGAAAGTCGGAGAGAGTCAGAAAAACTGTCTCTGTGGTGGTACACTCAAGGATACATATACAGTACCTTTAATTAGGGAGCGCATTTGTACCTTATTTTATTATAATTGTTGATTTTAAAGTTGTGTTGGTTTCATACACCTCACTTTATCTCTAGGACACATATGTTCTTTAATATTACACAGGTCTGTGATGAAAGATTACAAATGGTTCACTCACTTTCTGGAGAAGAGGGTGTAATGTGCCTTTAAGGAAAACAACTGGACTTTTACACCACTGTTGTACCTTTAAAGGGACCTTTAGAGAACAGTAATGTACCTCCATTGTCCCTTTTTTCTGAGTGAGTGTACATTATCCACCTGTAGTGTACTGGAGGACCTGTACCATGCTTGGTGACCAGGGCCGTACAGACAGAGCTGGAAACGGTGCCAATCACTAACAGGTTAAACTCTGTCATCACAGAATTGTCACTCAATCACAGAATCAAATCAAATCAAATCAGAGTGTATTTGTCACACACATAGTCTGGGTGCACAGAAATGCTTTGATGACATCCTCCTGTGAAAAACAAATCAACACCAAATAGAGTCTGAAGTTGAAGAGAACAGGTGAATGTATAGATAGAGTAAACCAAAGCAGAGACTTAAAATGAGCATTTAAAAAAATACATGTTAAAGATATATACACAGACAATAATATAACTACAGAAAAACCTGCACAACACGGGTGTAAAATAGAGATCTAATAAAAACGAATGTCATATAGCTTTATTTTTTTTTTTTAAATAATATACAAAAATGTTAAAAATTATTAGAATTCATTTAATAATAATAATAAAGGGCGGCACGGTGGCTTGGTGGTTAGCATGTTCGCCTCCCAGCGCTGGGATCTTGGGTTCAAGTCCCATCTGGGTGGAGTTTCCATGTTCTCCCCGTGTCTGCGTGGGTTTCCTCCGGGGGCTCCGGTTTCCTCCCACAGTCCAAAAACATGGAGGGTAGGTGAATTGGCTTCTCTAATAACTGTCCTGGTGTGTGAATGAATGTCTGTATGTGTGAGCCCAGATATGGATTGGCGCTCTGTCCTGGGTTAAACCCTAGTGCCCGATGCAGTCCTCCAGGTGGACGGTCGTTCCTGGTCGAGAGTACGCTGTGCGCGTTTGGCTGCCGCTTCTCGCCAGTGTGTGTGTGTGAATTGAGCGTTCTGAGCAGTGTAGATTGTAAAGCGTCCTTGGGTGTCTAGAAAGGCGCTATATAAGTGTAACGATAATAATAATAATAATAATAATAAAGTAATATAATATTGCTATAGGGGCGGCACAGTGTCGCAGCAGGTAGTGTCACAGTGACACAGCTCCAGGGACCTGGAGGTTGTGGGTTCAGTTCCCGCTCCGGGTGACTGTCTGTGAGGAGTGTGGTGTGTTCTCCCTGTGTCTGCGTGGGTTTCCTCCAGGTGACTGTCTGTGAGGAGTGTGGTGTGTTCTCTCTGTGCCTGCGTGGGTTTCCTCCGGGTGACTGTCCGTGAGGAGTGTGTTGTGTTCTCTCTGTGTTTGCGTGGGTTTCCTCCGGGTGACTGTCTGTGAGGAGTGTGGTGTGTTCTCTCTGTGCCTGCGTGGGTTTCGTCCGGGTGACTGTCTGTGAGGAGTGTGGTGTGTTCTCCCTGTGTCTGCGTGGGTTTCCTCTGGGTGACTGTCTGTGAGGAGTGTGGCGTGTTCTCTCTGTGTCTGTGTGGGTTTCCTCCAGGTGACTGTCTGTGAGGAGTGTGGTGTGTTCTCTCTGTGTCTGCGTGGGTTTCCTCCGGGTGACTGTCTGTGAGGAGTTTGGTGTGTTCTCTCTGTGTCTGCGTGGGTTTCCTCCGGGTGCTCCGGTTTCCTCCCACAGTCCAAAAACACACGTTGGTAGGTTGATTGGCGACTCAAAAGTGTCCGTAGGTGTGACTGTGTGTGTGTGTGTGTGTGTGTGTGTGTGTGTCTGTGTTGCCCTGTGAAGGACTGGCGCCCCCTCCAGGGTGTGTTCCTGCCTTGCGCCCAATGATTCCAGGTAGGCTCTGGACCCACCACGACCCTGAACTGGATAAGGGTTACAGATAATGGATGAATGAATGAATATTGCTATAGAAAATGTGCAAAGAGCAGGATATCAGACTGTAGTTCAGTGCAGTGTAAAGTGCGAAGTGAAAAATGTGCAAAAACCTGTGCAAATTAAAACATGCAAAACACAGAGCAGGAGGTATTTCTGTTTAGTTGCTGCCCAATGACAAATACGTCCAATGTGTGATGAGTGTGTGTATGAGCGGATATGTTCAGAAACGTCATTTTAAAAACCCACAGAGCTGACCACAGAGGCTTTTTAATTATTCCTATTGCTGTCTCTAACAATGGTTAACAAAACAGAAAGCTGATTGGTCGGCTGCTGAGCTACAAGCCCTTATCCATAATTTCTCAGCATTTACTAAAAAAACACTATTCCAGGTTTCTTCTAAATATCGCCTTTTGGGGAAATCACAAGGTGGAAACTCCGCCCACTTTCCCTGTTATGAGACGTCACATGGACGCTGGTGTTTGAAAGTGGACTGATTCTTAAATTCAGGAAGGGATTTTCCTTTAGGGCAGCTCTGAACCAACAAGACACAACTATTTAAAGTGAAGTGATCAATTTCCCTGACATCCTTTGACCACCCCAGGTATCAGCCCTAATGACCAGTGTTAAATGACACGGAGCAGGGTAATATCTGGAAGTCTGAATGAGGCTGGGGCAGTGGACAGTGCGACCCCTCTGAGGTCAGCTGGATGCGGTTTAAACCTGTGCACTTCACGTCGGGATGTCTTCCTCTGCGGGTGGCGCCACACCTGAGGACGGCTTGCGTGGACGGGAGCTCCCAGCTGCTAATGTTGCTGCTGAGAGGCAGCCAGGGGAGACAGCACATTATTTTGTGTAAATGAGGGCAAGACCTTGAGGTCTTCCAGGAATCTTAAATGCGTGCTTCCTCCGATTTACTGCTGCTCCGTGTTTATCTACCAGCCGAGCTGGAAATGGACTCCCAAATTGTTTGCCATATGTGTAGTTAATTGAAGCGCTCCAACGATAAGAGCTGCAGATACAGCCGTGCTGCTGTTGACGACTGTGTTTGTGTGTGTGTGTGTGTGTGTTTGTATGTTTTCCCCAGGTGACAGGGAGTATGTAAATGTCCCAGCTAAAACAACGCTTTCAGAAAGGCACCTTCGGATTAGCAGCAACGGTGCACGTGCTCAGTGCTGGGGTTTTTTGGATCGTGCTAAATCCGCGTTGGCAGGAAGGACGGCTGTTTGTCTCTTTAGCTGGTGCTAACAGCGCTAACACACACTCACACACATTTACACACCCACACATAGACACCTAAGGCGTATACACGTTCAGATACTGTATCTGTCAATTCAATCAGACGCCACAAATTACTCCTCTTCTGTAAAAGCACGAGTGTAACAGCAAGGCCCAGGCTCTAAGATTAAGAAGCCTAGAAAAGAAAACACAAGCTTTTATTTGTTCCTGTCTGGACTGAGCTGCCGAATTGTTTATAGGAATTTTCAGTGTCTACAATGTCCCCTGTTCCAGACCCAGTCTCCTTCGCCGGCCAATTTCTGAGATCACTGGAACCTCTCCAGCCAATTTCTTAGACCCAGATTAAGCTGAAGTCTAGACTAAAAACACATTCCCAGTAGTGACTTACCAACTGTGCTGCAGTTGAGTCTGGGAAACTTGCCCCTGATGAGATACGGGCAAGACAAATATCTGGTGACGTTATAAGCATGACCTCAGTTTAATGAAAACAAAGGAATGGCTTAATAAGAGATTACGAAATTGTAGCCACATTTCAGAGCTTTCCAACTCATTCTCTACAGGTTTTGGAAAGGGCTTCATCACTCCTGAGAACCACAGCTCCACTGCCCAGTGCTGAGAGATGTATGCTCCTCTACAGTGTCAGAAAAAAAATATCCTCTACAAGTACATAGTCGTTTGCCAAGGGTACAGAGAATATAAGTATCCCGTCATCGGTACGGCAGGGTCCTAAAGTCTAGATTGTGTTCCTTGAAGGCCCATTGCTTTCTTTTTTCCTGAAGGAAAGTATAATATCTGTTTGTTTTTGTAGCAGAATTATTTTAAGTAAAAAAAACTGGGGCTGTCGATGTTGGGTTAGTAAAAAAATGAACCGTACAAATTTGCTGCATTGTCCCTTTAAGGCTGAAGGTTTTAATAATGGATATTTACAAATTAAAATAATCAATGGAATTACATTTATATCTGTAAAGTATCAGTATTCCCCCTATTTCCGGCCACTACCGTATATGGTGCAGTTCCGCTCTCTCTCTTTGCTAGTCACATTGGGTAAAACAATAAAACATAAGATCAAGCCTTAGTAGGATATTTAAACATCAGTCTTGCAAGAAATCACACATCTAAACAATGATTAAGTATCTCTAACAGTGTTGTAACTCTTTGTGTGCAAAACTGCATGTGGAACGCAACACATTTCCATTTCGCGACGGATATTCCCTCAGTGTAAAAGTTAGCTTAGCGGTTAGCTTCCTTTTCTCTGAGGGGAAAATCTACCGCCATTGTAATCCTTACATGTAGAGTACGGATACCAACACAGGACAAACATGATCTCATTGTGAACCTCTCAAAACCACTGAATGTGGTAGCAACGGTCTCGTTTGATTGTCACAAGCAGGGGAGGTGGCCGAAGTTAGGGGGCGCTAACAATCTTAGCAGTATTAGCACCTACTTAAACAAAAACGTTTTTATCTAAAAACATATTTTCTTTCAAAGTCAGTCAAGTCTTGGACATTAATCTACACACATTTGACTCCTGAAAAA
The DNA here is from genome assembly GCF_029633855.1 of Hoplias malabaricus. Taxonomy (NCBI): domain Eukaryota; kingdom Metazoa; phylum Chordata; class Actinopteri; order Characiformes; family Erythrinidae; genus Hoplias; species Hoplias malabaricus. The sequence goes on from NC_089806.1 coordinate 7,084,345, forward strand.
TGTTGATTTGAGTGAGTAAAGTACTATTTATTTACAGTTAGCTAAGATTTCCAATATTGTAATTAAAGTGGCCGGAAGTTGGGGTAATTACGCTATATCAGTTCGTAACTTTAATCACAACAATAAATGTAAAATACTAACACTTCATTGTATTATTATGAGGGAGATAAATATGTATGTGATATTCATGGCAAACTGGCAAGAGGAAACTTTGTTGTTTTATCTCAGTGTAGTTTTGAATTCAAATCTCTTAATTTGCTGTTGAGTAGCTGAGGGAGGTAGCGTTAGCATCGGACACAGAAGCTTTCGGGACAAAACTCTACAGCGTAGTTCATGGCTCAAACACGGAAACCAAGCAGGAGCTGTGTGTGTGTGTGTGTGTGTAGAAGGATAGAGGGAGGAGAGTGAGTGTTAGTTTTGATATTTAATACATATTTCAGCAGAAATAATATCTAATCTATCTTCTGATCTCTGTGATGGCGCTGTTTCCATCGCAACCCTTTAATCGGTCACTAAACTGTGTAATTAGCATTAAAAAATTAACACAAATTACTGTGAGCATTAATGAGCCTTAACACGTTAATTTTATAGACAAAGTAAAATATATAATACAATAAAATGTATATTATATTTAGAATATATTTCTACATTTCTAATGGGACTAAGAGGTACCACAGTGACAGAGAGTGTGATCAGTGTGATTCAGACTGGGACTGTGCGCTTGGACACCTGTGTCAGCCGTGTGTGTGTGCACCGTTCCCTGATTATAACCACTATAATCCACGAGCTCTCGGACAACGCTGCCTCCTTGGCTGTTCCTGTGTTGGTGGGCTCCTTGTGAGCAGTTCTTTTCCGGAGCCAAAATAGAGCTGCAGCTCCTTGTCCTGGTTTCCGCCGAACACCCCGTTTTCCTCCAGCACTGCCTCAGATTTGATGAACAGCTCTGACTGCACTCCCACCTGTTTCCACATCAAGAAATAAACCCACACACCTCCCCTCTCTCCGCCTTTCATCTCTTTGTGCTGTCCTGTTTTCATCGCATTCATCCTCATCCCTAAAGTCCTGGCTGTGTGAAAACACTGACACTTTCGGTTTCTGACGAATGACTGAGGAATGTTTCTGTGATTTTTGTACAATGTTTTCTTATGACTTTTGTGCAAATTGCCATCAGTAGCTTTCTTTTCGGAAAGAGCTGAACAGGTGCGGTTCTAACTGACTGTTGTGTGTGTGTGTGTGTGTGTGTGTGTGCGTGTGTTTGTTTTCCAGCTTGCCGGGTTCATCTATGCCTGTTATGTGGTGAAACTAATTTCAGAAGAAGAAGACAGCTGTGAGTATGAATTTACAACTGAATCTTTTTCCTTTTTTTTTAGCCATAGACACGTCACACATCGTCCTACGTTTATTTAATTTCCATTTTAAACGACTGTTATACTGTACCTTCATTACTTTCAGTCTTAAAGTTCAGTCTTATGAGTTGGTTGCACTTTCTGCTTCTCACGAGCCAACGGTTTAGTGGGCAGAAGAAGTGGGAAAATTCCAGGTTTGCACAAGTCACATGGTAATTATATTTCTGCTTTGCATAGAGTCAGATATGAAAATATGGATGTGTGATTTTTAATGGTGTCTCGTGTGTACTGCTACCCTTCCTCAAACATTCTTTGTCTAACTGTAAAGACAGAGACAAGATTTTTAAAAACAAGCATCTGTTCTTGGAGGGTGCATATTTATATACAGCTGATCAACTGTGTTTTAAAGTGAGTGTGAACACAAATGTGTGTTAAAGGCCTTTAAAGGAACACTAGGCAAGGTTTGGTGTTTTTACCCCTGGGCTCCCCTTGCAGTTAAAGGGTTAAATCTAGGTTGAGAGAGGGGGGACTTTGTGTCCGATCCTGCTTGAGAAGTTACATACATAAATACAGGTTTCCTCCAGGGGTTTCTTCCGGGTGACTGTCTGTGAGGAGTGTGGTGTGTTCTCCCTGTGTCTGCGTGGGTTTCCTCCGGGTGACTGTCTGTGAGGATTGTGGTTTGTTCTCCCTGTGTCTGTGTGGGTTTCCTCCGGGTGACTGTCTGTGAGGAGTGTGGTGTGTTCTCCCTGTGTCTGCATGGGTTTCCTCCGGGTGACTGTCTGTGAGGAGTGTGGTGTGTTCTCCCTGTGTCTGCGTGGGTTTCCTCCGGGTGACTGTCTGAGAGGAGTGTGGTGTGTTCTCCCTGTGTCTGCATGGGTTTCCTCCGGGTGACTGTCTGTGAGGAGTGTGGTGTGTTCTCCCTGTGTCTGCGTGGGTTTCTTCCGGGTGACTGTCTGTGAGGAGTGTGGTGTGTTCTCCCTGTGTCTGCGTGGGTTTCCTCCGGGTGACTGTCTGTGAGGAGTGTGGTGTGTTCTCCCTGTGTCTGCGTGGGTTTCCTCTGGGTGACTGTCTGTGAGGAGTGTGGTGTGTTCTCTCTGTGTCTGCGTGGGTTTCTTCCGGGTGACTGTCTGAGAGGAGTGTGGTGTGTTCTCCCTGTGTCTGCATGGGTTTCCTCCGGGTGACTGTCTGTGAGGAGTGTGGTGTGTTCTCCCTGTGTCTGCGTGGGTTTCCTCCGGGTGACTGTCTGTGAGGAGTGTGGTGTGTTCTCTCTGTGTCTGCGTGGGTTTCTTCCGGGTGACTGTCTGAGAGGAGTGTGGTGTGTTCTCCCTGTGTCTGCGTGGGTTTCCTCCGGGTGACTGTCTGTGAGGAGTGTGGTGTGTTCTCCCTGTGTCTGCGTGGGTTTCTTCCGGGTGACTGTCTGAGAGGAGTGTGGTGTGTTCTCCCTGTGTCTGCGTGGGTTTCCTCCGGGTGACTGTCTGAGAGGAGTGTGGTGTGTTCTCCCTGTGTCTGCGTGGGTTTCCTCCGGGTGACTGTCTGTGAGGAGTGTGGTGTGTTCTCCCTGTGTCTGCGTGGGTTTCCTCCGGGTGACTGTCTGTGAGGAGTGTGGTGTGTTCTCTCTGTGTCTGCGTGGGTTTCTTCCGGGTGACTGTCTGAGAGGAGTGTGGTGTGTTCTCCCTGTGTCTGCGTGGGTTTCCTCCGGGTGACTGTCTGTGAGGAGTGTGGTGTGTTCTCCCTGTGTCTGCGTGGGTTTCCTCCGGGTGACTGTCTGTGAGGAGTGTGGTGTGTTCTCTCTGTGTCTGCGTGGGTTTCTTCCGGGTGACTGTCTGAGAGGAGTGTGGTGTGTTCTCCCTGTGTCTGCGTGGGTTTCCTCCGGGTGACTGTCTGTGAGGAGTGTGGTGTGTTCTCCCTGTGTCTGCGTGGGTTTCCTCCGGGTGACTGTCTGTGAGGAGTGTGGTGTGTTCTCTCTGTGTCTGCGTGGGTTTCCTCCGGGTGACTGTCTGTGAGGAGTGTGGTGTGTTCTCTCTGTGTCTGCGAGGGTTTCCTCCGGGTGACTGTCTGTGAGGAGTGTGGTGTGTTCTCCCTGTGTCTGTGTGGGTTTCTTCCGGGTGACTGTCTGTGAGGAGTGTGGTGTGTTCTCTCTGTGTCTGCGTGGGTTTCCTCCGGGTGACTGTCTGTGAGGAGTGTGGTGTGTTCTCTCTGTGTCTGCGAGGGTTTCCTCCGGGTGACTGTCTGTGAGGAGTGTGGTGTGTTCTCTCTGTGTCTGCGAGGGTTTCCACCGGGTGACTGTCTGTGAGGAGTGTGGTGTGTTCTCCCTGTGTCTGTGTGGGTTTCCTCCGGGTGACTGTCTGTGAGGATTGTGGTTTGTTCTCCCTGTGTCTGCATGGGTTTCCTCCGGGTGACTGTCTGTGAGGAGTGTGGTGTGTTCTCTCTGTGTCTGCGTGGGTTTCCTCCGGGTGACTGTCTGTGAGGAGTGTGGTGTGTTCTCCCTGTGTCTGCGTGGGTTTCCTCCGGGTGACTGTCTGAGAGGAGTGTGGTGTGTTCTCCCTGTGTCTGCGTGGGTTTCTTCCGGGTGACTGTCTGAGAGGAGTGTGGTGTGTTCTCCCTGTGTCTGCATGGGTTTCCTCCGGGTGACTGTCTGTGAGGAGTGTGGTGTGTTCTCCCTGTGTCTGCGTGGGTTTCCTCCGGGTGACTGTCTGTGAGGAGTGTGGTGTGTTCTCTCTTTGTCTGCGTGGGTTTCTTCCGGGTGACTGTCTGAGAGGAGTGTGGTGTGTTCTCCCTGTGTCTGCATGGGTTTCCTCCGGGTGACTGTCTGTGAGGAGTGTGGTGTGTTCTCCCTGTGTCTGCGTGGGTTTCCTCCGGGTGACTGTCTGTGAGGAGTGTGGTGTGTTCTCTCTGTGTCTGCGTGGGTTTCTTCCGGGTGACTGTCTGAGAGGAGTGTGGTGTGTTCTCCCTGTGTCTGCGTGGGTTTCCTCCGGGTGACTGTCTGTGAGGAGTGTGGTGTGTTCTCCCTGTGTCTGCGTGGGTTTCCTCCGGGTGACTGTCTGTGAGGAGTGTGGTGTGTTCTCTCTGTGTCTGCGTGGGTTTCCTCCGGGTGACTGTGAGGAGTGTGGTGTGTTCTCTCTGTGTCTGCAAGGGTTTCCTCCGGGTGACTGTCTGTGAGGAGTGTGGTGTGTTCTCCCTGTGTCTGTGTGGGTTTCTTCCGGGTGACTGTCTGTGAGGAGTGTGGTGTGTTCTCTCTGTGTCTGCGTGGGTTTCCTCCGGGTGACTGTCTGAGAGGAGTGTGGTGTGTTCTTCCTGTGTCTGCATGGGTTTCCTCCGGGTGACTGTCTGTGAGGAGTGTGGTGTGTTCTCCCTGTGTCTGCGTGGGTTTCCTCCGGGTGACTGTCTGAGAGGAGTGTGGTGTGTTCTCCCTGTGTCTGCGTGGGTTTCCTCCGGGTGACTGTCTGTGAGGAGTGTGGTGTGTTCTCTCTTTGTCTGCGTGGGTTTCTTCCGGGTGACTGTCTGAGAGGAGTGTGGTGTGTTCTCCCTGTGTCTGCATGGGTTTCCTCCGGGTGACTGTCTGTGAGGAGTGTGGTGTGTTCTCCCTGTGTCTGCGTGGGTTTCCTCCGGGTGACTGTCTGTGAGGAGTGTGGTGTGTTCTCTCTGTGTCTGCGTGGGTTTCTTCCGGGTGACTGTCTGAGAGGAGTGTGGTGTGTTCTCCCTGTGTCTGCGTGGGTTTCCTCCGGGTGACTGTCTGTGAGGAGTGTGGTGTGTTCTCCCTGTGTCTGCGTGGGTTTCCTCCGGGTGACTGTCTGTGAGGAGTGTGGTGTGTTCTCTCTGTGTCTGCGTGGGTTTCCTCCGGGTGACTGTCTGTGAGGAGTGTGGTGTGTTCTCTCTGTGTCTGCGAGGGTTTCCTCCGGGTGACTGTCTGTGAGGAGTGTGGTGTGTTCTCCCTGTGTCTGTGTGGGTTTCTTCCGGGTGACTGTCTGTGAGGAGTGTGGTGTGTTCTCTCTGTGTCTGCGTGGGTTTCCTCCGGGTGACTGTCTGTGAGTAGTGTGGTGTGTTCTCTCTGTGTCTGCGAGGGTTTCCTCCGGGTGACTGTCTGTGAGGAGTGTGGTGTGTTCTCCGTGTGTCTGCGTGGGTTTCCTCCGGGTGACTGTCTGTGAGGAGTGTGGTGTGTTCTCCGTGTGTCTGCGTGGGTTTCCTCCGGGTGACTGTCTGAGGAGTGTGGTGTGTTCTCCGTGTGTCTGCGTGATCCCTCCTTGTGCCCAGGGATTCGGGGGAAGGCTCTGCGACCCTGAACTGGATGAGGGTTACAGACAATGAATGATTAAATGAATGTGTACAAACTCATTGATAATAATACCTGGAATAAAAATATATTTGTTGTGAATTGAATAAATATGGAATAAATGTATAGAAGTTATGATGGAATAATTAGCAATTATTAACATGAACATTTCCAATCCAAACATTTGTATATCGTTACCCCACAGTGAAACACACTGAAACCTAAGCCCCAGTCCCCAGACCCACATTCATCTTCAGTCTAAACACAGACTACAAATCATTTCCAGTTGTTTTTGAACAGAGAAGGATGTATTTCCTCGAATAATGAAGCAGTGGCCTGGACATTTCTCTTAGTGCCCCATCTTTAGCTTTAGTTTCAGTGGCCCAGCAAACATTTGGATTTAGATGTTGCAGGATTTAAAAGATTGCTTTTATCGATCGCAGACCCGTGGCTCGTGGCCCTGTGCTTTAAAGCGAGCGGAAATGCTCCCATTTGTTAAGTCTAGACACTGTGGCCAGTGCCGCTGCTATCACCCTCCCTTTAAGAGACATTAATTATTCTCTTTTGTCCTTGTGCCACTTTCCACCCGATTAGAAAACAAAATAATTAGGACGGGGGTTTGTTTTGGGCAGCACTGATTTATAATACATTTTCATTGCTCCAAGGTATTTACAACTTTCTGTTGTTGTTGTTGTTGCTGGAATTTAGTCTGAAGGATTTTCCAGGATAGCGTGTCCAACCCTTCAGTTCTTGTGCTTCACCCATCTTCAGGAAACAGGCCCATTTTTCACTCACTGTCCGTTCTCCCAGCTCCTCTTGCTCTGCACACTTTGTTAGCCTTCATTCACCATGTTCTTCAGCTCTCAGGACCCCCACAGAGCAGGTGTGATGTGGTGGTGGATCATTCTCAGCGCTGCAGTGACACTGACATGGTGGTGGTGTGTTAGTGTGTGTTGTGCTGGTGTAGAGTGGATCAGACACAGCAGTGCTGCTGGAGTTTTTAAACCCTGTGTCCACTCTCTGTCCACTCTGTGAGACACTCCTCCCTCGTTGGTCCACCTTGTAGATGTAGAGTCAGAGACAGTAGCTCATCTGTCGCTGCACAGTGTGTGTCGCTCGTCCTCTAGTCCTTCATCAGTGACACAGGACGCTGTCGGCTGGATGTTTTTGGTCGGTGGACTGTTCTCAGGGGTTTAAAAACTCCAGCAGCACTGCTGTGTCTGATCCACTCTACACCAGCACAACACACACTCACACACCACCACCACGTCAGTGTCCCTGCAGCACCGAGGACGATCAATACAAAGTGCTGTATGGTCATAATGAGTGTGGCCATAATGTACATGTTTAAGTTCATTGTTGAATGTGCGTTGGCTTCTTTTCACTTAGAAAATCAATAAAACGTCATATGGCCAGAAATGTCCAAACTACGCTTCAGTAAACAACAGAATGTGCCAGTGTTGGTCTGTCAGTCTATTACAGTGTGGGTAATTGGCACATGTTGTTGACCGCTCCAGTTGGCTGAGTGCAGAAGGCTGGATGCGTAGTGCCAGTGCAGTTGTACTGTATTACAGTGTTTCATAATCAGAATCATTAAGCCTCACTGTGTGTGTAATTAGGCAGGGCCTTATTTAGAGTTCCAGTCTCTCACTGCGCTCGGAGACTTCACCCCACATTAGGATCAAGAGAACAGCCCCTGGAGCCAGCAATATCCACTGTGCCGTGAGAGAAAGAGCCGAGCTTCATGAGGACTTTGTATTTGATCGTGGCCCAAAGTTTACGGACATTCCAGCGTTTTTCAGAAATGAAGGGTGCCGATGTGGACCGTGTTGGTCCCTGTTTACGGCAGAAACTGCTTCTGTTCTTATGTGAAAGCTTGGGACTAGATGCTGGAACATTCCTGTGAGCTTTTGATGGTGGCAGAGCATCAGACACGTGGTACAGACATGAGGTAAACAGGTGATAGCCAGTTTGTGTGCTTTATTTTTATGGAATATGCTGTTTTTACACATAAACGTCCTTAAACATGAGCCACAGTATTATGTCTACTTCTATATGCATAGATTTGAACGTCCTGTCGACCGGTTTGGTGATACATTGGTTGTAGAGTGAGGTTAGATCCACTGATACATCCATTCCAGCATTAGAAATATTTTGGGATTCATCTTCATTCATCTTTGCAATTTTAGAGACAACCCCAGTCTGAGACTAGGTATCACACTGTTCCTTTTTGTTCATTTCAAACGCTTCCAAATCTGCTGCAGCAGAGCCTTATTGATATGCATGAAACTGCACAGCAAAACAAAATACAATATTATTTTTGTTTTATCTTGAGGACTAGAATGAAGCCAGAATATTGTCACTGTCGGAAAAGAGAGGCATCATTTGAAAGGGGTCAGCCGCCATAAACACTGTTAAAACTGGACAAAGGTACCAGCAGAAACGGTACAGAAATATGTCGAATAAAATACAGCTCCATTAACTTACAGTGAAGACCTTCACTTGTCAATGGAGACAGGAGGCGACGGTGTGTTCTGGAAATTTCAGTCAATCCGAGATGTAAATAGCATCTCGTTCTTGTACAAACAGTCTCTAATTCAATCAGCTGGCATTATGCGGACTGCTGAATAATGCCGTGAATGCCTCTGTAAGTGATGAGAAGAAATGGTGGTAAATTTGTGTAATTGAAAATCTCTCTTCCCAATCAGTGGGATTTTGTGCAGAGGGCTGCGGTGGGCTGTGGTTAAAGCTGGCGAAGTGATATCAGTGGGTTTCATTTCCTATGTGAGGGATCATGGGGGTGGAGGGGGGGGGGCTCTGGGTAATTTGGCCCAACACGCTGAAATAATATTGTCGGAGAGGCTGGGTAGTCTCCAGTGAATGCGGATGATATTGATGCTTTGATCCCTGAGGCATGCAGAAGCACTAATCTGGCAGCCATATTGGCCATTACGGCTCTAATTAATATAGTACATGAAGCACCTCTGCAGAGGTAATGAACAGCTCAAACCAATCAACACACTCACTGCGTAATTACCGCTACCATCAAGGGTAATGTCCTGGGGTCCGAGAAAGGACGGTATTTAAAACCATTCTGCCTCCGAGACCTACAAAAAAAGGTAAGAGAAACAGAACAGCGGATGTGTGTGTGTGTGTGTGTGGGTGGGTGTCGGAAATGGAGGAAGTGGCTATCGGTTTGTACAAGGTGCAGAGAACACTCTTTGCATTCATAACAGGAGAATTGGGTTACACACCTCCTTGGGGAATACACAATCAGGTTTTTGTGCTAGCATGGAGGTAGAATCCCACAGCGATTAGCATTAACACTGTGTTTGGTTTACAAACGCCTGTCTGAGGGCTGAAGCCAAAACTTTCAGATTTAAACTCTGTTTTACCACTGTTTTTAAACACTGTTTCTTACTGCCAGGCAATACAAGGGCTATTCAGTACAATATTTGGTCTTGGTCAAACTAGCCGCATTGAGGTTAGCGAGATTAGCATACGTTAGTCATGATACTTGGCTAGATTGGTTTTGTTCTTTCTGGTTCTTCATGGTTCACAACAAAAATGTTATTGAGATACAAGGTCTTGCGTAACAGTGATGAAATAAATGGTGTGATGTAGACCCTGTTTATTTGTCTACTAGCCTTTTGGTTGTGTTGCTAATCTGCCACAGACAAACACAAACTAGCATAAAACAATTTAGCTAAGATGTGAGTTCATCAAACGGCTCTGAATTTTAACCACAGCTTTTGGTATTCTAGAGTATTGTACTTTTGTGATGTATACGCATATTCTCTCTGCTATTATTTTAGATGTGAAATGGCCGTTTCCTCAAACAGTGAGTGCTTCAGCCCAGGTTCTGAATTCATGTTGACTTAGCCTCTCACTTTTCTAAGCAGCAAGTGAATTCACATTAGCCGCTACATTAATAGAACGACCCTTAAGATGGTACTGAGGATTCCCCCTCAAGGCAAAACCATTTTGTGGAGGCCATGAATGCTTTCATCTCCATCTAATTTCCCCTAGCTTTGTCACAGTCCCTTAACTCGTTGCTGGGATCTGTCACCTTAACCCAATCGATAGATGTTGGGAGTCTATAAAAGCAGAGGAGAGGTCAGTGTGTGTTTGAATTCCAAAATCGTGGCTCAAGGGGGTTCTCTGGGGCCTGCACATCATCCTCAAGCCCTTCAGCTATCAGTGGGTATTTTTGTACGTCATTACTAAAGCAGTGATCCCAGTATTTTCCATTAACATGGCGTGGCTAGCCAGGAGGCTATTTAGCCATTTAGACCAGTCGCAGCTATTTACACCATCAAAGAAAGAGCAAATGTTCTTCGAGTGCAGCCAAGCAGGCCCTGGATGCATATTAGCATATAGCTCTGCAGTAGAAATGCATGATAAGATGAAAAAGCATAATGATTCAGCTTACGGCTGTGTACATTGTCACATACCAGTGTATACATATGTATCTTCTGGTGGTTGTTTCTCACTTTATTTCAAGACCTAGCTAGCAATAGACCTCACTACAGAAGACAGAACTCCAACAATGTTCTGGAACTAAATGTCGTCCTCAGATTTGCTCATTTTTGCTGATGCAAATCACCTCAGGGATGTGCCTTGTAGCTTCAAACGTAACTCACACAGATTTAGGATATACACAACAGGGGTCGCTAGTTTACACATGCACTTTTAGGATCTGCACAACAGGGGTCGCTATGTTTCACCTTTTTTAAGAACAGCTCCCCCAAGGGGTTATACTTGTCATATAGTAACATTTAGAAACTACTCCTCAAGGGTGCCGTTTAGCACATAACTGTAGGACCTGCTCCACCAGGGGGGGCTCTTTCTGACATAATCATTATATGATAATCATCATGATATTAGAAACTGCTTCACAAGGAGTGTTTAAGGAAACCTCCTCCAGGGGCTAATAATACTTACATATTAATGTTTAGGAAATGTGCAGAACACATGGGGTGCCATTTCTGACAACAGTACCTTTAGGACCAGTTCCACCAGGGGGTGCACTTTCTGAAAGTCTCATTTAGGAACAGTTTCACAAGGGGGCACTATTTCTGATAGATTCACGTGTAGGGTCAGCGTCACCAGGGGGTGCACTTTCTCACATACTCATGTTTGTGAGCTGCACAGATTTGGGGGTGTGGTTTGCTATTTCACACATACACTTATGAAGTGCTGTAACATTGTTTGAGATTGGACAGTGCCGAGGTTTAGTTTCTGATCCTGTGTATGCGTTGTGATCAGATTTTTGTGTAATCTGAATGTTGTTTTGGACCTGGATTCCACATGTAAATACTTTCTATAGTGTAATATAGATTACAGCAATGTGCACTGAAGTGTGTGTTGATTAGATGAAGATCAGATCACCAATCTTGGATCCCAGTGATCAGATGTCAGGGCGGAGTGTGACATATCAGCCGTTTTGCACTGAACTAGCTGTGACAGATGTGGTCAGATTGTCAGCTGCTTTGGCGCTAGCTGTAAGACTGACCTCTGCAGGTCAGTGATAACACTGATCAGACCTCAAGGTCTGATTCCGCAGCAAGGCTAGTGTGGATTATGGGATTTGAGGGGCGTGTGCCCCCTCCCCAAAAACTGTCATTAGAATGATAATTGTCCCAAATCTTCAGTGCTCTTCCTGCTTAGAATGCGCTAAGCTAATTCCGCAGCTTATCTCTTGTGTTCATTTGTGCGGGAAGCAGCCGCTGGATCTTTATCACACTTTAGTACCTCTGTGTCTTTGTGGAGAGGCCAGATATGCCAGGCTGGTGTGTGTGAGTGTGTGTGTGTGAAACAGCTGTCTGGCTGGTGCTGAGGGTCCCGGGCTAATCCTGTCAGTCTGCGGTATTTTAGGCCATCTGCTAATCCAGCGTCCACACGCTCCAGCAGCTTCCTGCCACCGATATCAGTCTCAAACAGCACCACGGAGGCTCCACACACTGACCAGTCACTGACCAGGATTATTGCATACAAGGATACACACACACACACACACACACACACACACATAATCTCTCACCTACTCAGTCACTCTCATACAAATCATGTACTCATAGTGATGAAATGTGAAATGCTCTCTCTCTGTCTCTCCCTCTTTCTCTCTCTCTTTCTCTTTGTCTCTCCCTCTCTGTCTCTCTCTCTCTCTCTCTCTCTCTCTCTCTCTCTTTCTCTTTGTCTCTCTCTCTCTCTCTCTTTCTCTTTGTCTTTCTCTCTCTCTCTGTTTCTCTCTCTCTCTTTGTCTCTCCCTCTCTCTCTCTCTCTCTCTCTCTCTCTCTCTCTCTCTCTCTTTGTCTCTCTCTCTCTCTCTCTCTCTCTCTCTCTCTTTGTCTCTCCCTCTCTCTCTCTCTCTCTCTCTCTTTGTCTCTCCCTCTCTCTCTTTCTATTTCTCTCTCCCTCTCTCTCTCTCTCTCTCTCTCTCCCTCTCTCTCTCTCTTTGTCTCTCCCTCTCTCTCTCTCTCTCTCTCTCTTTGTCTCTCTCTCTCTCTATCTCTTTCACTCTCTCTCTCTTTCTCTCCCTCTCTCTCTCTCGCTCTCTCTTTGCCTCTCCCCCTCTCTCTCTCTCTCTCTTTGTCTCTCCCTCTCCCTCTCTCTCTCTCTCTCTCTCTCTTTGTCTCTCCCTCTCTCTCTCTCTCTCTCTCTCTCTCTCTTTGCCTCTCCCCCTCTCTCTCTCTCTCTCTTTGTCTCTCCATCTCCCTCTCTCTCTCTCTCTCTTTGTCTCTCCCTCTCTCTCTCTCTCTCTCTCTCTTTCTCTTTGTCTCTCTCTCTGTGCATGCTGGGAGTGAGCGGAGCGTCTGTGAGCGTGTGAGAGCGGTGGTGTGTGTGGCGTTGAGCTTGTGCTCTTTTTCCTTTTTGATATTTATTTTTCACTCTGGTGTTTGGTTTTTCCGAGTTTTCATACTCTTTTCTAAGCACTAGTTTTATCGATAATCCGCCGCGTGCGGTGTGGGGCGAGTAATGGCCTCTCGCTTTGCAGCGGCAATGCCGTCTCTCTCCCGCGCGAACGGGTTCAGGTGCGTTCCCCCGGCCCAGGCCTCGGTGGAGAACGTGCTGCTCGCGGTGGGGGGGAGAGTCGGGAATAGTAAGATCTGTTCCGCGTCGCGGATGAATAAAGCCGTGGTGGTGTTTGTGAGGGAGGAGCGGCTGGTTTCTAAACTGGTGGAGAGTGGGATTGAGGTTATGGAGAGTTTTGTGTCGGTGTCTCCTTTGTTCACGCCGGCGTCGAGGGTCACCATCTCCAACGTCCCACCCTTCGTTTCTAACGAGTCACTCAAACTAGAACTGAGCCGCTTTGGGAAGTTCGCGAGTGAAATGAAGATGATTCCTCTGGGCTGTAAGAACGAGGCACTGAAACACGTCATGTCTTTCAGGAGGCAGGTGTTTATGTTCTTGAACAGCCCAGACAAATCACTCGACGCCGTGTTCCGTGTGATTCACGATAATGACTCGTACACCGTGTACGCGACCACCGACAGTCTGAAATGTTTTCAGTGCGGGAGCAGTAGGCATAAGCGGTTCGACTGCCCTTTAAACGAACAGAGGGCCGCGCAGGAGGACCAGGCCTCTACTGCAGCTGAGACGAGTGTGGTTCTGGAGAAGGGTGCTGTGAGTGACGCTCCTGCGGATGCTGGAGAGGGCTCGTCGGGGACTCTAGCTCCGGAGGCAGGTCGTGGACAGGAGGTGAGTGAGCGGTTGGAGGGCAGTGTTGAAGCTAGAGGGGATGGTCAGGTTCAGGCTGAGCAGCCCACAGCTGGGCAGGAGGGTGAAGGGCCTACCACCATTATTAGTGAGGTAGGTAGTGAAGTGGTGGCTGGTGCTCAGGAGGTAGAGGTAGTTGGTGATGGGGTAGATGTTGTTGTTAAGACTAGTGAGGAGGTGAGTTTGGGACCTGGTGGTGGTATGGATTCAGGGGTGGTTCAGATTAGTGATCACTTGGGGAGTGGAGCTGATTCTCAGGAGAACGTGGGGGTGAGAGGTGCTGTAGTCACAGGGGGTGAGTTTATTGATCAGGTGAATATGGAGATTGTTTGTGGTGTGGTTGTAGGCACTGAGTCTGGTGTTCAGGTGAGCGGAGGTGTAGGAGCTAAGGTGAGCGGAGGTGTAGGAGCTAAGGTGAGAGGGGGTGTAGGAGCTAAGGTGAGAGGAGGTGTAGGAGCTAAGGTGAGCGGAGGTGTAGGAGCTCAGGTGAGCGGAGGTGTAGGAGCTCAGGTGAGCGGAGGTGTAGGAGCTAAGGTGAGCGGAGGTGTAGGAGCTAAGGTGAGCGGAGGTGTAGGAGCTAAGGTGAGCGGAGGTGTAGGAGCTAAGGTGAGCGGAGGTGTAGGAGCTAAGGTGAGCGGAGGTGTAGGAGCTAAGGTGAGCGGAGGTGTAGGAGCTCAGGTGAGCGGAGGTGTAGGAGCTCAGGTGAGCGGAGGTGTAGGAGCTCAGGTGAGCGGAGGTGTAGGAGCTCAGGTGAGCGGGGGTGTAGGAGCTAAGGTGAGCGGGGGTGTAGGAGCTAAGGTGAGCGGGGGTGTAGGAGCTAAGGTGAGCGGGGGTGTAGGAGCTGAGGTGAGCGGAGGTGTAGGAGCTGAGGTGAGCGAAGGTGTAGGAGCTAAGGTGAGCAAAGGTGTTGCAGCTAAGGTGAGCGGAGGTGTAGGAGCTAAGGTGAGCGGAGGTGTAGGAGCTAAGGTGAGCGGGGGTGTAGGGGTAAGGTGAGCGGAGGTGTAGGAGCTGAGGTGAGCGAAGGTGTAGGAGCTAAGGTGAGCAAAGGTGTTGCAGCTAAGGTGAGTGGAGGTGTTAATACTCAGGTGAGCGGAGGTGTAGGAGCTAAGGTGAGCGGAGGTGTAGGAGCTAAGGTGAGCGGAGGTGTAGGAGCTAAGGTGAGCGGAGGTGTAGGAGCTCAAGTGAGCAGTGATGTAGGAGCTCAGGTGAGCGGAGGTGTAGGAGCTAAGGTGAGCGGAGGTGTTAATACTCAGGTGAGCGGAGGTGTAGGAGCTCAAGTGAGCAGTAATGTAGGAGCTCAGGTGAGTGGAGGTGTAGGAGCTCAAGTGAGCGGTGATGTAGGAGCTCGGGTGAGTGGAGGTGTAGGAGCTAAGGTGAGCGGAGGTGTAGGAGCTAAGGTGAGCGGAGGTGTTAATACTCAGGTGAGCGGAGGTGTAGGAGCTCAAGTGAGCAGTAATGTAGGAGCTCAGGTGAGTGGAGGTGTAGGAGCTCAAGTGAGCAGTGATGTAGGAGCTCGGGTGAGTGGAGGTATAGGAGCTCAAGTGAGCGGTAATGTAGGAACTCAGGTGAGCGGAGGTGTTAATGTTCAGGTGAGCGGTGACTCTGAAGAGGCTGGACCGAGTACTGCAGGTTGTAGTTTTCAGGTGCTGGTACCAGAAGGTATCAGTGAATCTCAGTCTGGTTCAGCCTTGTCTCAGGAGGAGGCTATGGAGGAGGCTACGGAGGAGGCTATGGAGGAAGCTATGGAGGAGGACAGAATGTCTGAAGTGTCTGATTTTGGAGGGAGTCAGTCTGGAAGTGATACGTTGTACTCTGTGGAGCAGATAAACTCGTTTTTAGATGTTACTAAGGGCAGACCTGTTGAGGTCAAGGATTTTTTCCCTGACCTGGACAAGTTTGTGTGTTCGGTTTTAATGGCACAAAAGACTTCTAGTTACGACATTCTCTCAAAACAAAAGCGTTTCCGTTTAAAAAAAACTCGTCACTGCGATCAGGAAAGTTAAAGGTGCTAAGTCTGGTGCGTCTCGTACCGGTCGTAAAAATGTCTGAACACGGAACACGTAGGAAGAGGGTCCCTCTTAATCTTTCTACTTGTTTCCTGCTCTGTTACTGTCTTTCTCTCTTTTCTATCATTATGGGTTTTCTAAGGGTGGGCTCTCTAAACGTTAATGGTTTTAGAGACAAAGATAAACAAGCCCTCTTTTATGAATTTTTTTCTCTTAAGAAATTAAATGTTTGTTTCTTACAAGAAACTCATAGTGATGACTCCTCAGCCTCTGAGTGGGGCCTGTGGTGGAAAGGGGAATGTTTTCTGAGCCATGGTTCGAACGTTAGCGCAGGGGTTGCGATTCTTTTTTCTCAGTCCTCTAGAGTGAGCGTACTGTCTGTAGAGGAAGTAGTAGCTGGACGACTTCTCATGGTTAAAGCCAGACTCAGTGATCATGTTTTTATTTTTATTAATGTGTATGCCCCAAACAGAGGTGCAGAAAGAGGTTAGCTGTTTGTGAGGCTGGAGCAGTTACTGCAGTCCCTACCTTCACACGGCACTGTTGTGTTGGGAGGGGATTGGAACTGCACTCTGGATTTTGTTAATGACAGAAACGGTGAAGAGCCTCATCCTCGGTCCGCTCAGACTTTTGCCACAGTTTTATCTGGTTTTAATTTAGTTGATGTTTGGAGGGAAAAACACCCTTCTGTCAGACAGTACTCCTGGGTCAGGGTTTTTGAAGGGGGTGTGTATGCGGCCCGTTTGGACCGTTTTTATGTTTCTGATGGTGCTCGGAATATGATCAGTCAGTCCACCATTCAGCCCACCTCTTTCTCTGATCATCATTTATGTACTGTGGTCTTTTCTGTTGCTCCTCAGACCTATGGCAGCCCAATGTGGTATTTTAATAAGACACTTTTAGCAGACAAATCTTTTTGTGATCTTTTTAAACTGTTTTGGGGAGAGTGGGTCAGTAAAAAAGGTGACTTTGTTAACCTTCTGCAATGGTGGGAAGTGGGGAAGGCCCAAATTAAAAACTTTTGTCAGGACTTCACCGCCTATTCCACCTCCAAACTGAGGGCGGCAGTGAGTAAACTGGAACAGGACATCTCTACAACACATGACAGCTTGATTCTACAGAATTCACTGGATCTACGGACGGATCTCTCAGCTAAGTTACAGGAACTGAGTGTCATTTTAAAGGAGAAGGCAAAGGGAGCTCTGGTACGGTCCAGGTTCATGTCAGTACGGGACATGGATGCTCCTACTGCCTTCTTTTTTAATCTGGAGAAGTCTTCTCATCCACACAAGTCTTTGGTGTCTGTCCGTAAAGCAGACGAACCATCACGGCAGACCCAGTGGAGGTGAAGAGACTGGCTGTGGATTTTTATACCGAACTGTACACTGCAGGTGCTCGGGATCAGCAGTGCTCCGCGACCCTGCTCGGGGATCTCCCTCAACTTGATGAGCACCACAAGCAGGACCTGGATGCAACTTTGACATTTGAGGAGCTCACCGCAGCTGTCACTCAGCTGTCGTCGGGGAGAGCGCCTGGAATCGACGGTCTGCCGGTGGACTTCTACAAGGCTTTCTGGGGGATCCTCGGGAGGGATTTGTACGAGGTTCTGCTGGCCGGCCTTGATGCTGAGGTGCTCCCAAGTAGCTGTCAGCGTGCCGTTTTATCCCTCATCCCAAAAAAGGGAGACCTCTGCCTTTTAAAAAACTGGAGACCCGTTTCACTGCTTTGTTCAGACTACAAGATACTCTCCCGCTGTATTGCAAACAGACTCAAA
>NC_089806.1:7106459-7108959 GCF_029633855.1 Hoplias malabaricus
CACACAGATCCCTCTGTAATTGTTTGGGTCGTATTTGTCTCCGGATTTGAATATGGGGGATATGAGACCTTCGCTCCAGACGCTGGGGAAGTGGCCTGTGTTTAAAATAAGGTTAAATAGTTTGAGAATGGCCAATTTGAATTTCGAATCTGTGTGTTTTATCATTTCATTTATAATGCCGTCTGTACCACAGGCTTTTCTGGGCTGGAGGCCTCTGAGCTGTTCCTCTAACTCTGACTCTGTGATGGGGGAAGTCCAGTGGGTTCTGATAGTCTTTGATCACTGTGTGTAGTGTTTCTAATTTACTGGATATTTGCTGTTGTTGTGTATTTAATGACTGACGACTGTACAATGATTCAAAATGATCTCTCCACACGTCTCCATCAGCGATCGCTAAATCATCCTGATGTTTTCTGTTTAATGACTTCCAGTTGTCCCAGAATGAATTGGAGTTGATTGAATTCTCCAGGTTGTGTATTTGATGTTGTGTGTATTTGTACTTTTTGGTTCTAAGTGTGTGTTTGTATTCTCTCAGTACCTCACAGTATTCAGTGCGTAATTCTTCGTTAAGTGGTTCCCTGTGTTTCTGATTGGATAATTTTCGGACTTTGTTTCTCTTTCTCTTGCAGTCGTGATCGAACCATGCGTCTGATTGGATTTTTCTTGGTTTGTTTTTCCTGATTGTGAGATTAGAAAGTCGGACTGCATGATCAAAGATATGATTTAAGTTTTCTACAGCCACATCAACACCTTCTTTATGTTGTTGGTAGGTGTTTGACAGATAGGAGTCGAGACGTGTCTGGATTTCCGGGCTGTTTACGGCGTGGAGGTATTGGTCAGTGCTGTCCGGAGTCCACCTGAGTGTGTGTTTGAGTTTGTACAGTGTGCTGGGGTGTTTCTTGTGGTCAGTTCTAATGGTTCTGTTCAGATAGAGTGTGATTTGGCTGTGATCTGAGAGGGGTGTTAGTGGCTTGACCGTGAAGGCTCTGAGGAAGGCCGGGTCCAGATCGGTTATAGCGTAGTCCACCGTACTGCTGCCGAGAGCCGAGCTGTGGGTGAGCTGACCGTAGGAGTCCCCTCGTAGTCGACCGTTTACGACGTACAGACCCAGGCTTCGACAGAGCTGTAGCAGGCTCTTCCCATGAGCATTCACAGATTTGTCATAGTTTTCTCTGCGGTGGAACATTGGGAAGTGGACGTTGTTCCCTGTTATAAAGTGGTCACCGTGAGAGCTGATGAAGTCGGGCTGAGCTCCTGTTCTGGCGTTCAGGTCTCCACAGATAACCACATGTCCTTGTTTTTGGAAATGACTGATCTGTTGTTCTAAATCCAAAAAGGTTTCTTCTTTGAAATAGGGCGATTCTGCTGGGGGGATGTAGATGGCACAGAGAAATATATTTTGGGGGGTTGAGATTAACTGCTTATTTATTTTGATCCAGAGAAGATTTTCCCCTTGTTTTACTTTTTGAATCGATTGAGAAAGTTCTGATTTAAACCAGAGGAGCATCCCCCCCGAGTCTCTTCCCTGAGAAACTCCCTTTAATTTAGTGGAGGGCACCACTAACTCCCTGTAACCTGGGGGACAACCAGTGGGCTCGTCTCCTTTACTCCATGTCTCCTGCAAAATTAATACATCTATATTTCTTATTTCTTGTACAAAATCAGGGTTTCTGCTCTTTAAACCAAATAAAGAGGAGTTTAAACCTTGGATATTCCATAGAGAGATGCGAAAAGATGTCATTCTGTGTGAATTAAAGTGTGTTATTTTCTAAAATTTCAAAATAAGAGAGATAATTGAAAACAATAGACTGATAATTAATATTAATAAAAAAGATCAAATTTCCATTTCTGTGTTAATCACGGTACAGAGAGGAAATAATGTACACTGTGGAATAATTAATGTCCTTTACCTCTCTGGTAATATGCCTCTTACCACCGGCAGTGTCCCATCAGATGTGTGCAGATGTGGCTGAGCATCTGCTGAATGTCTCTCAGCTCAGAGGTGGTGGTGTTTGCTGCTCTGCCGACCGCCTGGGCGTAGCTCAGTGTTCCTGGTCTGATCTGGAGTTGAGGAGCTGGTGTTGGGCCCTGGTTCAGTGGTGCAGTATGTGTACCTGTGCTAGGTGATGGAGCTGGTGAGGGAGCAGGGTGTTCATGGTGGCTCCTCCTCCTCCTGTCTGGTAGTGGTGGATAATGATGACCATGTTGCTGAGGTCTCAGACGGGAGATCGGTCGTACTGCAGGTCGTGGTGAGGGTCTTGAAGGCTGTGTGTATCGAGGTCCACGTCCAGTGGGGTGTTGGTGTGTAGTGATGTTCCGGGCCAGCGCCACATCTTTTAGTGTCTTTGCAAACACAGGAACTACCTCTTTGAACAGATGGACGTGGTCGAAGAGGCAGGCTGTGTCCAGAGTCGGGTGGTGGGCGAGGTGGGTGTTGGGTCGGAGGGCACACTCTCTGGAGATCCTGGCGTTGATTTTCTGGATCGTATCCGGGTGGAAA
>NC_089806.1:7113959-7286459 GCF_029633855.1 Hoplias malabaricus
CGATGTAGGCGTAATGGGGTATCGCTGCAATGGGCAATGGAGAGGGGAGGAGCAGCAGAACAAAAACTCATAGGAGTTCACCGCACAAATCGGTACCAAATAATATCAGTCTTGGCCCGGCTCAGGTAATAGCCCGGGTCAACACCAGGCGAGGCAGGACTGTTTGCTCACCGTCTGCTGACGGCTTAAAAGTTTATGAGGACATGCTTGGATGCGCAGAGGTGCTGCTGCTTGGTCTCTGAGAGATTTGAGAGGATTTGTCTTATTGACACTGATGCACTGGTGATGGGTTTATTTACACTCGCTGTGGACTCCTGTGAGCCCAATTATCTCACAAAGAAAAACAGTAGCCTCCCAGGCTAGAGCTTTGTCTTACAGTTTAAGTCCAGTTTATCCAAAGTCCTAAGCACTGCCCTGAATAATAGAGTGCTTTAGAATACAGCCGCAGTCGCTCTGGACACTGCTGTTTGTGCTGCTCTACAAAACTGGCGAGGGCCGGAAGGTAGGCGAAACAAACTGTCTATTTTGGTGCTAACCATAATCTTAAACAGTAAAATGAAGAAAAAAAATAATACAGTAATATATATATATATATACCGCTTATTTACACTTCTAACTGACCGTGGACCAGACTGAATTAGGTTTCTACACTGATTTATAATCGATATTTTTGACAATCGATATAATCACTGATTATAACCATTTCATATAAAATGCTGTGATTACACATGGCCACATGGATAGTGTTTCCTCCATTTTGGATGTACCTTACTGCTGTAGAAAGCCCCGCCCCTTCAGGGCCGCCATGGCCCAAGCAGTAGCGCTATTGGTCGAGGACGGGAATTCGCATGTTAAAGTTAACCAAACTTGAGCTTGACTCTTCTGAAAACTGCAGTTTTGTGTTCTCCCTGTGTCTGCGTGGGTTTCCTCCGGGTGACTGTCTGTGAGGAGTGTGGTGTGTTCTCCCTGTGTCTGCGTGGGTTTCCTCCGGGTGACTGTCTGTGAGGAGTGTGGTGTGTTCTCCCTGTGTCTGCGTGGGTTTCCTCTGGGTGACTGTGTGTGAGGAGTGTGGTGTGTTCTCCCTGTGTCTGTGTGTTCTCCAGGTGATCTGGTTTTCTTCCCACAGTCCAAACGCACATGCTGATATGTTGATTGGCTACTCAAAATGTGTTCCTATATCATCGCTGTCCAATGAAAAACATGTATCTCCATTTCTGGCAATTTTTAATTTACTGCATCATTTGAGCACTGCAGCTGCCTTTCACACTGTGAAAATTTAATGGTGAACGAAAATTATGTGGAATAGAATCTTTTTACCTTGACTTCCATTGAAAGTACATGAGATTTTTTCTTTTCCTGTAAAGTTGCTACTTTTGAGACACATATATTTCATTGGACAGCAAGGATATGTGTGTGTTTGTCCTGTGACAGACTGGCGCCTTGTCCAGGGTGGTCCTGCTTTGCGCCCAGTGATTCCTGGGCTCTGGACCCATCACAACCCTGAACAGGATGAAGCAGTTACAGAAAATGAATGAATGAATGAAGGGTTATTATTGTTCAATGTGTTTTTTTATTTTTATTTTTTGCTTAGTCTTTTTTTAATAAATAAATAAATAAATATAAATAAATAAAGCTATATTCTCAATGAATGGTCAGATGAATCAGCACATCACTGGTGTGTTAATCTAATCAGCAGTGACAGCCCAAAACAAAAGCTGGATTCAGGGACAATGCTCTTTGTAGCAGCACGAGGTTCCTGACGTAATATGCGGCAGCTTATAAAAAATATAATGCATCTCTTGATTCCTGTGATTGCATCACCCTGAGTCGTGTCTCTGGAACAGCCGCTGTGGATGGCACAGCTTGTCTGATATGGAAACACATGGCAGGTGTTCAAACCACGCTGCCGCCAGCCCTGGCACATGAGTGGCACTGACAGTGATCTGCCGTCCTGAGGCAGGGCATTCCCAGCCGTCCCCACGGGGAGAGGGGCACAGCTGAGCTGGAGTCAGGCCAGGGACATGGAGCGGGAGCGCGGGGACAGAGGGGGGGTGGAGGGGGGCTGTGGCCCATATGGATTTAGATGAAGGTGGGGGCATTATGGCTCACCTTCAGGCTCTGTAATATTTGCCAGTGGAGAGCGTCCCGATCCGAAGCACTCGCCTCCTGAACTGTGTGTGAGCCGGCGAGAGCAAGGTGAAGATGAAGAGCACACATGGTGCAGCCTAACTCAATCTGCACTCTCTACAGGGGAGAACATGCTGCCCAGGCTGAGAGAGAGAGAGAGAGAGAGAGAGAGAGAGGTACACTGGGAATTGTAGGCGTGTGTAGACAGTGTTGAAAAGTCAAAGTCAGTTCTATCAAGTGCAGTTCTTATCATTTTTTATTAATTATTTAATTAACTTTGAATTCTTCAATGGCGTCCTGATTTTAAACCATTTTTAGCTTTTAAAGTGTTTTGAAAGATTTAAAAAACTGACCGCAACCAATTCATTAAATAAAATGGAAAGCGTCACATGTAAAATCACCCACATTTTGACCTTTCCTCATACACTGTGGTCAAACCTCCCTCAAAGGCACGCTGTAAAAAATTG
Source organism: Hoplias malabaricus (assembly GCF_029633855.1). Lineage (NCBI taxonomy): Eukaryota > Metazoa > Chordata > Actinopteri > Characiformes > Erythrinidae > Hoplias > Hoplias malabaricus. The sequence goes on from NC_089806.1 coordinate 7,116,554, forward strand.
CTGTAAATTTACAGCATGTCTGCTACAGTATTTTACTGTAAATCACAGTATTTACAGTAAATTACTGTATTATTCAATTACAGTAATATGCTGTAAATTTGAAATACAGTAGCGTTCCTGTAAAAATACAGTAAATGGCTGGGAATTCTGCTGCCAGTATTTTACTGTAAATCACAGTATTTACTGTAAATTATTGTATTATTCAATTACAGTAATATGCTGTAAATTTGAAATACAGTAGTGTTCCTGTAAAAACTCCTGGGAACTCTGCTGCCAGTGTTTTACTGTAAAATTTACAAGACATTTTTTACAGTGTGTCAGGAACGAGGGACGGACTGACTGAGGGCGGACGCATTCGCTCAAGCACAGATACCTTTAATAACAACAAAACAAAGAGACAATAACAAAAAGACAAGAAACGGGGAGCTAAACAGGCTAAACGGGACACGAGGAGCAAATCAGGATTAACGGGACAGACAGACGAAAGAACGAAACGACAAAGGAAATACAGCGACAACGTGAAAACGTAACAATGGAGAGACTAACGAACACGACAGACTTGACTGGATACACGGAACAATAGAACAATGACCAACAAACAGGAAGTGTAGGAAGGCGTGACAGATGCCCCCCCCAAGAACGCGCAACTCCCGGGCGCGTACTCCTAAACCCCCCAGGAGCTGGCACAGGAGAGGGCACGGAAAACAAGACAGACTAAGACAAGACAAGGAACCAAGTGAGACAGGACTCAGGACAGGACGGGAACAGACACAGGAGCTGGGGACACGACAGGACCGAATATACGAGACGGGACATGGGACATGACAGGAGACTGACAAAGGGGGGCCACATGAGACGAGAACGGACTGGACAGGACAGGAGTGGACACATGGGAATTGACGGGAGACTGGACTGGAGACAAGACAGGGGACTGAACGTGGGACGGATACGGAGACTGGACACGTTTGGGGACAGAAGACTGGACAGGTGACAGAACAGGGGACTGGAATGGAGACGGGACTGATGACAGGACTGGGTGCTGGGAATGGACGGGAGCAGAGACTGGTGACGAGACAGGGGATTGAAACGGAACATTAGACTGGACAGGGGTATGTGACTGGACAGAAGACAGGACAGGTGACATGACACTAGACGGATACGGAGACTGGACATGACTAACTGGGGACTGGACATGAGACAGGACAGAGGGTTGGAACGGGGACTGGACAGGAGACGGGACAGGGGTTTGAGACAGAGACTGGACTGGAGACAAGACGGGTGACTGGACGTTGGACAGATACGGAGACTGGACCTGACTAACAGGGGACTGAACATGAGACAAGACAGGGGGTTGAAACAGAGACTGGACAGGGCTGACAGGGGACTGGACTGGACTTGGCAGGGGAACAGGTACAAGAACATTTACAGGGACTGACACAAACACAGTGACCGGGACAGGGACAGAGACAAAGGCTGACATGGGCACAGGGATAAGGACAGAGACAGGAACCAAGACAGGGACAGACAAGGGAACCAATATAACAGGGGGGTGCCCAGGACTGGCTAATGTCTGTGGGGCAGTCTGAGGAACCAGCCTGGGCACAGTTCTGGGGATCGGCCCTGAAGTCCTTCGGGCCGACCTACGGACATGGACAGGAGAGGCCGTAGCCACAGTCACGGGGACAGGAGAGGCCGTAGCCACAGTCACGGGGACAGGAGAGGCCGTAGCCACAGTCACGGGGACAGGAGCGGCGGGTGCCGCTGTAGTCACGGGGACAGGAGCGGCGGGTGCCGCCATCACGGAGACTGGAGCGGCGGGTGCCGCCATCACGGAGACTGGAGCGGCGGGTGCCGCCATCACGGACACAGGAGCGGCGGGTGCCGCCATCACGGACACAGGAGAACGTGCGACGACGTCCACGGAGGCAGAGGAATCTGCGCCGTCGTCCACGGAGACTGGGGAACGTGCGACGACGTCCACGGAGGCAGAGGAGTCTGCACCGTCGTCCACGGAGACTGGGGAACATGCGACGACGTCCACGGAGGCAGAGGAGTCTGCGCCGTCGTCCACGGAGACTGGGGAACGTGCGACGACGACCACGGAGGCAGAGGAGTCTGCGCCGTCGTCCACAAAGACTGGGGAACGTGCGACGACGTCCACGGAGGCAGGTGAGTCTGCGCCGTCGTCCACGGAGACTGGGGAACGTGCGATGACGTCCACGGAGGCAGAGGAGTCTGCGCCGTCGTCCACGGAGACTGGGGAACGTGCGACGACGTCCACGGAGGCAGAGGAGTCTGCGCCGTCGTCCACGAAGACAGGAGAGGCGCGCGCCGCGCTCACGAAGACAGGAGAGGCGCGCGCTGAGACGCACCTGAGACAGATAACGAGAAGGACGGGTTAACAGATGACAGACGAGGAGGCGGGACAAAGGCGGAGACTAGAACATAAACAAAACAGAGCCATGTGCAAATAAAGCACATGGCGGGGACAACAGACTGACAGGACGAAGGCGTGACACAGTGCACATTTTATAACTAAATAACACATAGAAAGTGCCCCCAGCTGGGTAACATTTATTAATTGTGATGGCTGGATGTTAACATCAGGTTTTAACTGTTTTGAAAAGTGTGATCAAGAATGACTCAAAAGAAAAGAGTCAAAATCATTTAAAGCAACACTAAGTAATATTTTTACCTTATTATTAAAGGGGGAAAATCATTGTGATGTTTCACAGAGCTGTAATAGGAATAGTTGAGCTTCTCTCATTGCTACTCCAGGCTCAGCACTGCAGAAACTGCGCTATGTAACTTTTGGAGCAGGGTAGGAAACCACACCCCTCCCCCCTAGATTTCAGGACAGTGCTGTAAAAGTGAATAACACTCTACGACTGTAGAGGGAGCCCAGGAGCAAAAACACAGAATCTTACTTAGTGTTGGTTTAAAAACTCCACTGCAGATTTACCCTGATTTTAAAAATACGTAAGAGGGATGCAAACCAGGCCTTCGTGAACTGCTCCAACTTTAGTAAACCCAGTAGTATATGTAGCGGCCTCATGTTCAATATCTCCACCCACATTTTGGGCAGTGTGTGTACGTGAGGAAGAGGATCACGGTATATTTGACCATGCCCATAGGCCAGTACATGTTCTGAAATGGTACATAAAGTACAGCTGCCTTATTTTAACAAAAGTTTGCTTTGTCTTCGCAGCAGAACATCGGCGGACCCCTGGGGTTTGAACAGATATGTCCTAGTTATAGAAAGCTGGAAGGCTTTAGAACAGTGGCGCTAACATTTTAAAATAATCATCATATGTGTCTTAAAGAGGGTGGTATCGAGTTCGGTACGGGTTTTGGATCAGTGACAAACCGTAAGACTTTGAGCAACTTCAGCATCCATATTTCCATATCTGCAGGAAACATACGGATTAAAAACGGGATTAATAAGGATTAGGACTATTCCGAATACATAGAATGTGTATTGTTCTACAGATGCAATACCTCACACCTCTGAACACTCATCCCTTCTTCTTCTTCTTCTGTGATTTGTTATTAAAGATGCACTACAGACTCTGTTTTCAGAGCCAACGTGAAGCTGGCTGACGATACTTTTTTGTGTCTTGGGTCCTTTCCTTTTGCAAATGTCAAAAATATCCAGAATGCAAAGGCTTTGAACACTATTATATTATCTGTGTACATAGCACTTTTCTCTGCAGGCTGCTAATGTTAAAGTTGTTAAAGTAATGCTAAAGTTGACTCAAAAGCAGTATCAGGAAATAGAAAAGGTCTCGAGTCCATTGATTAGACAGGATGGGAAGATGGCGAGGATTTGAACAGAGCAGAATGGAGCCATCTGTAACTAAACTAAAAGACTGAGGGAGCAGCTGTATATGAGAGACAGGTTCATTTGGCAGAATGTGTCTTTGAGGAGCACTATAACCACGCTGTAAACAGACAGGGCGCAGCAGGTAGTGTCGCAGTCACACAGCTCCAGGGACCTGAGGTTGTAGGTTCGATTCCTGCTCCGGGTGACTGTCTGTGAGGAGTGTGGTGTGTTCTCCCTGTGTCTGCGTGGGTTTCCTCCGGGTGACTGTCTGTGGGGAGTGTGGTGTGTTCTCCCTGTGTCTGCGTGGGTTTCCTCCGGGTGACTGTCTGTGAGGAGTGTGGTGTGTTCTCCCTGTGTCTGCGTGGGTTTCCTCCGGGTGACTGTCTGTGAGGAGTGTGGTGTGTTCTCCCTGTGTCTGCGTGGGTTTCCTCCGGGTGACTGTCTGTGAGGAGTGTGGTGTGTTCTCCCTGTGTCTGCGTGGGTTTCCTCCGGGTGACTGTCTGTGAGGAGTGTGGTGTGTTCTCCCTGTGTCTGCGTGGGTTTCCTCCGGGTGACTGTCTGTGAGGAGTGTGGTGTGTTCTCCCTGTGTCTGCGTGGGTTTCCTCCGGGTGACTGTCTGTGAGGAGTGTGGTGTGTTCTCTCTGTGTCTGCGTGGGTTTCCTCCGGGTGACTGTCTGTGAGGAGTGTGGTGTGTTCTCCCTGTGTCTGCGTGGGTTTCCTCCGGGTGACTGTCTGTGAGGAGTGTGGTGTGTTCTCCCTGTGTCTGCGTGGGTTTCCTCCGGGTGACTGTCTGTCAGGAGTGTGGTGTGTTCTCCCTGTGTCTGCGTGGGATGCCACAATGTTTGATGTGGTTAAAGCTATCTACACTACACGATTATAACATCTACCGTGACATATTTCTGGCATGGCTTTGTCTATGTTATGGATTGGAGTTCCAGTAAAGTGCTACTTGTTATTTTATTAATGGTACCCTCAACACGATGGATAGCTACGGTGGCCCAGAGAGTCAAAAGACATCAGGATTTAGGGCGCAAACAAGAATGCAGCTGTCTCAAAAAATACAAACGCAACAACATTGAGAGAAAAGACAAGAACACACAAAGAAATGATGGGTGTGTGATAATATTAATATTTATATCATCTGTGTAAGTGCTCCATCCTGTTCAGGAACGTGTTGGGGGCGGAGCTTACCTGAAATCACTGTGCACAAGGCTAACCCAATGACATTAAAAAACTATGAATATGTTAAGGTAGAACAAAGAGAACACAAACAGGGAGAACAAGGGTTAAATGAAATGCAGAAACACAGTGAACATCATGTAATATTTCTATGTTCTGCTCTTAATGTTGTTGTGTTTGTCTTTGTCCTAGTTTTTGTCCTTTGGGTTTTGACCTCATGGGCCACCGTAACTGTCTGAGATCTGATCCCTAGCCGTGTTGTATTTCAGCGCACGTGTGTTGCGTTTGACCTTAAGTAACCTAACACTTTGCCTTGTCTCTCCTTTTGTTTCCTCCGCAGGTCGAAGTAACAGGACAACTGCCTTATGAACCAATCAAATAGAAGAGAAACTGCTGTTGTAACATTTTTCGTCCTTTTTACGTAATTTGTCTTAACATGGAAGTGTCTTACGAACTGTTGGAGGAACACGAGACGTGGCACTTTAACCCCAAAAGGCTGGAAGAACACACAGACACACACACATGCACACACACACACACACACATACTGGATTCCCCACAGTAGATGGTTCTGGCACTTCCTATCTGAAGCCCCTGCTGGAAATCCAGCCTGGTTTTTGGCTCCGAAGCAAGCGCAAGAGCGCCCCCCTGTGGTCAGGACGCTTCCTGTGGCTTTCTCCCTGCCTCTAACAGCAGAAGCAAAGGAGTCTTTCAGAAGGAGCAGATTGTATCGATCTCTGTGGATTCCTGAGGGGAGATGAAGGAAAAAAAAAAAAAAAGCCGGCCATGCTCTGGATGAACTCACCTGATGCTGGAGAACATCTCCGTGTTGGAGCCGAACCACTCCCCAGTTTCAAAGAATGTCAGAAACACCTTTCTGGGCCACTGGGATACCACAGAGTTACTCCATCACAGATCACAGGGGTTGACCTCTTAGGTTTTCTTATGTTATAACTGTATTCCAGTTTATTATTATTTTTTAAACTCTGTATAATGGATGTATTCGTCTTGAAAGTGCCAAGAACAGTTACTTAGAAACTCAATGTTAGAAGCTGCCCAGAGATTCGTATTCGAAAACAGCCGTCAAAAACGTCAGGGACACTTTCTTTGAAGGCTAACTACGAACGACCTAGAACCTTTATAACACATGCGTAAACACTGATATAGACTTTTATACATAAACACTTTGTTAATGTGTAAATTAGTCAGTCATCACAGGAAGACATGGGACGTAAGGGACCTTAAAGTAAAGCAACATGCATTGGACAAATGTCTGTCAGATTTGGGCCATAGGTCACAGCAATATTTACTTCACAGGTACTAACACATACGTGAGTATAGCTTTATAAACGTATTCAATGCTTATTCGTGAGTTATAAATTCTCTAGACAAGGAGCCTTCAAATAAAAGTGTCACCAAAATGTCTATCACTTCACTCCATTTTTAAAAACCCGTCTCCAGCCGACTCGAGTGTATTTGGTTTTCTGCATGAGGTGTGTCATGTTGCATATTTAATCGGTGGCAGCAGGAAACAAGCCCCGGCAGCTGCCACCTTTCTACAGCTGTCTCCCGGCTTCTAAAGGTTATGTGAATATTGTGCTTTTATTACTATTATTGTTTTTTTTTTCTGTTCTTTTTTTCCTAAGACAGTGTTCAGTCTCGTTTTGAAGAAAAAAAAATGAAAAAAAATGTACTCTTTCTATGGGAAGCGTTTTTTTAAACACGTGTGCCAGTGTTTTTCTAGTAGACTAATCATTTATGTTGTGAAGGTGGGCCTTTCTTTTTTAAATGTGTATAGAGCCAAGGGGCAGCCCTGGCTAAAAAGGAGAGACAAAAAAAAGCAGCGCTGTTTTGGTAGCCTGAGCGTGTGTGTGTGTGTGTGTGTGTGTGTGTGTGTGTGTGTGTGTGGGGTAGAGATTGTGATGTGGCTGAAACGTGCTTGGTGTCATGGCCTTTGGCAGGAACCCATGAGCAACCATAAAGCCTCCATGCTATTTCTGTCCAGAGCTCACTCCAGCGACAGCATCTCTATCAAAATCCTTCTTAGAGACGGTGTTTACAGTGTTTTCGGTTCTTTGACGTCCGCTGGTAGTAAATCTACAGTCTGGGTTTTTGTAACCAGCTCTCCTAGGCCAGAGGTTCCATAAAGTGTGTGTGTGTGTGTGTGTGTACATATATATATATATATACACATACACAAATAAAAGTGTGCTGTCAGAATCAGCAGGTTAACACATGGAAATGTAACATAATTTGATTTCTTTTTTATTTAATCATTTTTACCCATTTTAGTCACAACTTGCTCCAATGTGTCACTCGTTTTAAAGAGTCTAGTGATGTATTAGCAGTTTATTTAGCAATGTAAACACAAAGTAACTGCTGTTGAATTCAGAACATAAATTACATTTCATTATTTGATTTATGCTGAAATATGTATTATATTTTATAGCTAACACACTCTCTCTCTCTCTCCCTCTCTCTCTCCCCCCTCTCTCTCTCCCTCTCTCTGTCTCTCTCTCCCTCTCTTTCTCTCTGTCTCTCTGTCTCTCTCCCTCTCTCTCTCTCTCTCCCCCTGTCTCTCCCTCACACACTCTCTCTCTCTCTCTGTCTCTCTCTCTGTCTCCCTCCCTCTCTCTCTCTCTCTCACTCTCTCTCTTCCTCTCTCTCTCTCTCTCTCTCTCTCTCTGTCTCTCCCTCACTCTCTCTCTCTCTCTCTCTCTCCCTCTCTCTCTCTCTCTCACACACACACACACGCTCACTTGACTCTGATGGAGGTGTTTATATTTTGAGGCACGAGCTGTGCTCTACCGTTAAATTTCTCCATTAAAGCTGCTGTGTCCAATGCTAAAGCCCCCCCTGATCATTTTATTCATCAAATTCATAGATTCAAAATTCAAAAATCATCAAAACTACACTGAGATAATGCAATGAAGCAAAAAAGTATGGTTTCCGCTCGGAAGTTTGTTATAAATATCACACCACACATGCATCACCCTCTCAGTAACACAAGGAAGCTAAATCTTTTACTTAATATTTGGAAATACTAATAATATTTGGTTTATTTTAATAAATAAACACTGCTAGTATATTTATATATATATAATTCCAATGTGTTGATCTTACACTGTATCTTTAATTCAAATATCCTTTAGTAAAAGCTTCAGTCTTAGGAAGGGACAGTGGCATTAATCACGATTAATTGCAGCAAAATTTGCAATTGATTAGTTTGTTTTTTTAAAAAAAAGATTGACAGCTCTATTATAAAAAAAATAAATTCAGATTTCATAATTACAAACACTACACTCAAACTGCCGTAGTGACGTTGAAGACTTCTCTCTTTGTGTGAGGCTGGGTTTTTGCGCAAAATAATTAAGTGCTCCGTGAAATTTGCACTGTTTATGCTCAGATTTGTACAGTACACACTCCTGTACTGGTGAACCATTTTGTGCATGTGTTGGCGTGATTAGCACGGTTGGCTGTAGATTAGCGATATTGTGCTGAACATGAGAACGGTTCATGAGCACCGTTAGCTGAGCGTGAGCAGTCTGGACCATGAGAGTTTGTGTGTTAGCAGCAGGAGGTGCCTTCTGGTCCATAGCCACATAAAAAGGTTCAGAACCTGTTGGTGTAGGCTGCTGTTAACAGTCCTTATGAACAGATACAATTACAATATTTTCCTCTCTTAGCTGCACTTTCAATTATCCATAATCTCTCAAGATCTTTCATCTCGTATGAATCGCTTTGATGAAACTTGAAGGTTCAGAAAGTCTTCCGTTAGGGTCAAGCTATTACATGGAAGATGAGGGGGGAAAAAAACATTAAAATCTACCACCCATTTCTGTATAAATAACTTTAACAAACCCTTGTCGACTTGCCACGCCGTTTTTCCCTCTCCTGAATCTTAAGGGCTGTCTCATTGCTTATTTTAGCTAAACTGGAGTGTATAATGGACAGAGTCAAACCAACTGTAGCACAGAACTTGGCCAAAATCAATTGGAGTTAAATTGAAATGGCAGGCAATATGTAAAATATAAATTAGCAAACATGCTAGCTTCAGTCTGCACATATACAACAACAACAAGAAAGCTAATGGACAAAGGAACGATTATTTACACAATTGTACATTTCACACTATATTTGGACTTAAAAATATGCCTGCATGGCTAGCTAATTAGCTTAATGATGCTAACGTAGCAGAGGGCAGTTGAACAATGCTACATTTGCGTGGAACTGGGAAGGTCCTACTTGGGAGGTCAGAGTTCAGTCAAATGTTCTCTGCTAATGTGTGATGTCATTTCGGTATCAGCATTCAGATATGAACCATTTAAAGAGCTTTTAATGCATATAGACAGCAGCCAAACGAGCTCAACCTCCCACCTCATAAAGATAAGGTTGAGTGAATGCTTTGTGTAGGATGCTGGAGCCACGGGCCATTTGTGTAACGTGCAAAGGTTTGGGCTACACTGGTTTAATCTCATGATTGGTCGATTGTGAAGTAATTGTACAAAACATTCTGACCGTGGACTCCGTTCTGCATATTACTGCGCAGTTACTCTTCGTTTACCTTGGTTTTGCCCTTAGTCACACACAATGCCAACAACCTGAGAGGTCAAAGCCAAGAACATGATTCTTCTGAGATGTGACACCAACTACCATTTCTTTTCCAACTGTGGCTAAAACAGCATTGTTGGGCAGCTCAGCTGGATTACAAAGGAAAAATGAACTGTACAGATTTGATCTATTTGCTAACAGACATTGATGCTAGCTAACGTTGTGCTAGCTAACATTGGGGTGAGAGTGAGTGAGACTTGAAATCTGAGGAAAATTACAGTGAAACTGACCTTAATACCAATCTAACAAAGATGTCCTTTTACCAGGAGCCTTTAAAGGTTTTTCTGGGTGTTGAGTTGAAGTTGGCGAAGGGATATTTAAAAAAAAAAAACAATGATTAAAAAATATGGAAATGAGGCCCACAAGCTTTATGAAACCAGAATTCAACAGATGTGATTCCACTGTGTACTTATCCACCTTCTGATAAACCAGTCCAAACTACAATAGGCCAGAAATCAAGTGCTGTATGGATGTAAGGTCTTTAGGGAAAGTGCCTGACACAACATCCTGTAAACATTCCAAAACATAATAACCTGCCCTTCGCCACGTACCGTAGTTTGCCAGTTAGTAAATAGGGCCGCACGGGCATTTTTCATCTCACCCCTCGTGACCTGCACTGGCAAAGCTTTGCAGCTTTGATGATTAATAAAGATATTGTAGCAGCACCACGTTTCAGGCCTTATTGGCTAATAATTCCCCACAGTCATCTTTCTCGACTGCACAGCTGTCCCCCTTGTGCTCAGGACAGAATATGAATATGCTAGCTGCTAGTTTGAATTAGCGTCTTTAACAGAGATCAGTGTGAGGGTACTTCGGTGATTGCCCTTTGAATGGAAACGTTAACGTAACAGGGGCTAAGCGTTGCTGATGAAGGCTGATCTTGCCGTGTTTGAGTCCATTACTCTGCCCTTCGGCTTGAAAGTTGCACCGGTCAGTTTGCATTGCTTCTCAAAGATTTATGTAAATACATCACTGTTTCAAACATGGTGCTTGATTAGTCTTTAACATGCTGATGCTGGTACCTGCTGGTCATCACTGGCTGAACCCAGTCATGTCTTTACCCTGTTTCAGTGTGACTTCAGTAAGAGGCAGCAGCCAAATCCAGGACTGATGATGAATTCGATCTCGGCTTAAAGCTTCCTATAGTTTTATTTGAATGTTGACCACGCTGAGTTGTAAATAAATGGTTTTCCAACCTGCTGCAAGTTCTTTGTGAGATACTAAACGACCTGTGCTTAACGAGTCTAAATTTGAATGAATGCCTTTGTAATTGTACACGAGATGAATTCTGTTTAAGCTCTGGCTGAAGTGAGGAGTGTGATATTACAGTATTAACAGCGTCTAGAAGTAATTATTATTATTATAGATGTATTCCTAGGCCATACGTCTCTGATTCAAAACTCTGGGACCTTAAGCCAGTCCACATAGGTTCTTTTTCCAATTCCCACTGAGCAGCTCTCTCCGGGGCCCGTGCCCTGTCCAGAGTGCGTTCCTGCACTGTGCCCAATGACTCAGACAGGCTCTGGTGGGTCCACTTTACCCAGGTCTCTGAAGCGAGGACAGGGAAAGAACAGGGAAAGTGGACTGGCTGAAGATTCCTGAAGCTGGATTTGGATTCTGGATTTGTATTAGGGGACCATCCAGGCTGTAATGACTGGGTTCAGTGCTGATTCAACTTTTGAATAGTCCTTAGTGTTTTTCTATTTCTTTTACTTGAAAATGACTGTAAATATGACAATAATAAAAGCTACAGTGGAGAAATGTGTCACTGTATTTATTTGCCTGTGAATGAATCATGGTGATTGGGTAAATTTTACAGAGCATAGTGTCTGTACCTGTTGTATCTTTTCTCCATACTAGAACCTTCCGGATGTTCTAGATACATCACAGACAGTGAATATTAGCAATCGTCTAACTTGCCTTCTATTCAGCTCCTGAAGAACTGAAATACATCTCATGAAAAGCATGAGCAAAGAGAAACGAGGCAAGCCTGGATTTGCCGGACCACCATTAGCCACTTACCCATTGTCACAGAGGTGCTTCTGGCATTTCAAAAACAGGAAAAGCCCAAAATACATACCAATGTCACTGGAAGGTCCGGAGAAGCTTTGGTGCCTTATTTCAATGTCTTTGTTTACAATAAAAACAAATAATAACAAGCTATAAAAATAGTTTCCCTTGTCTGAAGGACAATGTTGAGAAGACATTAAAGTAACTCATTTACCAGAAAACAACAATATAACATTTTAAAATGTAAGTTTTTGAACATTTCTAAAACCAAGCACCTTAACATTTGATCAACCAAGTGATCTACATTTGATAAAGGGCCAGGGCATCGCTGAGAACTAGATATTTCTTACATTTCTTACATTTCTATAAGAGTCTGACTGATAAAACAGTGATGTAACTAATCCACAGACTCATTTATTTGGAGAAACACCTCACTCTGGTGTTCTTTAATAATCCAGAGATTTAGTCAGTTTTCGTGTAAAGTTAAACACAAAGCCGTGCCGATGTAATGGACTCGTCAGAAAGTCAGTAACGGTGAGGTGTGTCCGTGTATTCGTGTCGTTATAGGGACAGACAAGATGACTTTGTTTGTTAAATATTTAGTGGAAACAAAAGGCTGTGTCACAGAAACATTCTCTGAACATAAAGAAGAGACTATGATAAATATTACCTGAACAACGCTCAACAGATTTCCTTTCGTGGCTCCAGTAAAACACTGAGCTGCTCACCGCGGTGATGGTGGACCTACAGCGCTGAAGCAGTGCGAGCGTGTCCCAATTCAGCTCTTAACTCTCCGACCACTTAAACACAAATTTTTAGGTCCCAAAAAGAGATCTTGTTCAGGCAAAAGAGGACCTCTGGTCACTGCCGAACGATTCCAAATTTAGTTCAAGAACTGGAATGTGAAATATGGCTGAACTAACAACAGACGGCGCAGTAATATAGCAGCGCCACTTTAAGTTCTCTCTGTGAAACCTCTTCTATGTCGGTCCAGCAGGCGGTCCGACAAAAACTTACTTGGCTGTTCCTGAACAGAAACCTAAGCATGTAGACATCCTCAGTCCATTTTTGAAGAAAATCAATGAAAAAGTTGAAGTTTGACGTCTGATGCTGGGCAGCACAGTGGAAATATAGACAGTGTCACTGCCACCAACTCCAGGGTCTCGGGGTCCTGGGTTTGATCTTCTCCTCTGGTCACTGTCTGTGTGTTCTCTCTGTGTCTGCATGGGTTTCCACTGGTGTGAGTGACTGGGTGAGTGTGTGAAACTGTCCACAGGCTCTAGACCTACCTTGACCCTGATCAGGATGAATCAGTCACAGAAGATGAATGAATGAATCACCAGTGTAGTCCCTGGCTCTGTGTTCACTATATGTTTAATAGATAAATTGAACTGAATCATTGAAACTGATTTGAAATGTGTTAAATCTTTGCATATCTTCGCAAATGTATCTCCATTTTTGTGGAGTTTTTCTTACATCATTTGAACATAGCCACTCTTCTTTACATTTCATGGTGAATGGACCAATAGAAACGCTCCTTAATTTCTTGGAATTACATGGACATCTATTGATAGTTAAGTTTTTTTCTTCTCCTGTAAAGTTAATATATTGGAGATGTGTGTTGTTTTTTTGAGACAAAATGTACAATTCATACAAATTCTCAAACCCTGTAGAGTTACACCACTAGTCTTTCCTGTCTAATACTATCAGTCAATAATGAATAACTCTGTCCACCCTGTGGACTGGAGGACCTAGCGCTTATCAAATAGTGACCCTTTATGTGCATGAGTGCTATCAGGGAGCAATTTGATGAAAACATCTCCTCCACCGGGTGGAACCTTATTTTCCAGATCACTGGACCAAGTTTGGCTGCAGCAAATAATAAAGCATGTCCAAAAACAAGTGCAGAGCTGTGGTCATTTACATTTCCAGGCCCTTTTTCAATATGTCCACCAACTGGGCTGCCCAGATAGCTGATTTTCTCTGATTTGAAATATGGCTTGCTATATTTACAGTGTTATGTGTTCTGTACCCAAACCCTAAGCGACCTGATATGTTCAAATGTCTTCATTCATTCATTGTTTGTAACCGCTTATTCAGTTCAGAGTCGTGGTGAGTCCGGAGCCTACACGGAATCACTGGGCACAAGGCAGGAACACACCCTGGAGGGGGCGCCAGTACTTCACAGGGCAACACACACACACACACACTCACACCTCACTTTTGAGTCTCCAGTCCACCTACCAACGTGTGTTTCTGGACTCAGAGAGGAAACCGGAGCACCCTGTGTTTCCTCCGGAACACCCACGCAGACACAGGGAGAACACACCACACTTCTCACAGACAGTCACCCGGAGGAAACCCACGCAGACACAGGGAGAACACACCACACTTCTCACAGACAGTCACCTGGAGGAAACCCATGCAGACACAGAGAGAACACACCACACTCCTCACAGACAGTCACCCAGAGGAAACTCGCGCAGACACAGGGAGAACACACCACACTTCTCACAGACAGTCACCTGGAGGACACCCACGCAGACACAGGGAGAACACACCACACTCCTCACAGACAGTCACCCGGAGCGGGACTCGAACCCACAACCTCCAGGCCCCTGGAGAGCTGTGTTATGTCCAAACACTGATTCACGAATTCACTTTACTTTACTTTAAGATGTACCCGTTCCTGATGGCGTCATTCAGCTCTGGATACGCAGCTAGCTCAATGTCATGTGTCAGCAAGAGGGATATAAAACTGGGCTGTGGAGCTGTGAATTTGTGGGGTGATGGAGCATCGTTCAGTGCATCTGGGGTGAGTTTTGTGATCCACAACAAATCATCCTTCATTCAACATACTGTAACAGCTGAATGCCATTAAATCCTCACAGCAGTGTTTAACCGACATCTAGTGTAAAGTTAAGGCTAAGAAAGTTATTACAAACTCTTCTTTAATACCCTTAATTTCAAAGGAAAGACTGGGCATCAAAAAAAAAAAAAAAAACGCAGCAGATGAGAATTGTTTATCCCTGCACAGAACACCCAGATGCTTTCTGAATCACCATGGTTCTCTAAACAACCATTGCTTTAACCGAAACGTACAGCATCCACTATTCAGAACACATCCCTCCCGAGTGAGCGTTTGTATGCATTGCTCTTGGCAGGTGTGCTTCTGATCACATTTGTTAATATCTCTCCAGCTCTGAGGTTAGCTCTGTTTAAGATCCAAACCACTGGGACGTGGTGGCTCTAAATCATAAACAAAGGCTGGTCTCTGGACACAGCATCGAGCCGTCTTGCTTTCCAACTCAAATCAGTCCCCTTCAGGCAATCAGTCTTTCTACAGCAGCTGTTGCTCTGGAAACCCATTCATGGCATGTACCCTCACAGGAACAAGGTACTAAACCTTCACTGGTATGGGACCTTCAAGTTACCGGGGTGTATGCCACACTGTCAGACGTAAGGGACTCTACAGGTACGTAAAGACAGTATAAATATACACTCAACTCTACAACCGTGCTCTTAAAACTCCTGTTCTGTCCTCTACAGGTAACAGGTACTTATAAAATGCTTTTCTAGGCCACAGTGCACTTCATATTCTGGAGGCTGGGGGTGGGGTGGGGATGTTACTAGGGAATTATATCAAACACCACCTATGTGTAGTATCCCCTGGGTAAGATGGGGATAATCTGGAGGCCAGAAGTGACCAGAGTGGCCATTTTAGCCAGATAACTTCCAGATTACCATTTGGGTACAATCCAATTTAAATAACAAATTAAATTACAATTCTAGATCGGTATCTCATAGTAATGACTTATTATCTCATAATGAATACGCAGTATCTCGGTTACGATATAGAATCTCATAATTATTACACAGTATCTTGTAGTAACAGTTTGACATCTCTTGAAAGAGTATCTCAAATTTGACTTAGTATCTCATAATTAGACTCAGTATCCAGTATCTCATAGTAATGACTTAGCATCTCATGATTATGATGTAGTATCTCAGTTATGTTTTAGCATCTCATTTTTACTACACAGTATCTTGTAGTAATGAGTAAATATCTCATAACCACGCCCGGGTATCTCTGATACAACTTAGCATCTCATAATTATGACTCAGTATCTCATAGTAAAGACTTATTATCTCATAATGAATACACAGTATCTCGGTTATGATAAAGAATCTCATAATTATGACTCAGTATCTCATAGTAATGACTTATTATCTCATAATTAATACGCAGTATCTCGGTTATGATATAGAATCTTATAATTATTACACAGTATCTCATAGTAACAGCTTGACATCTCTTGAAAGAGTATCTCAAATTTGACTTAGTATCTCATAGTAATGACTTAGCATCTCATGATTATGAGGTAGTATCTTAGTTATGTTTTAGCATCTCATTTTTACTACACAGTATCTTGTAGTAATGAATAAACATCC
Organism: Hoplias malabaricus; assembly: GCF_029633855.1. Taxonomy (NCBI): domain Eukaryota; kingdom Metazoa; phylum Chordata; class Actinopteri; order Characiformes; family Erythrinidae; genus Hoplias; species Hoplias malabaricus. The sequence goes on from NC_089806.1 coordinate 7,132,629, forward strand.
CATAACTATGCCCCAGTATCTCTGATACGATTTAGCATCTCATAAATATTATACAGTATCTCATAGTAATTACTTAGCATCTCATAAATTTCACAGTATCTCTTAATTATGAGACAGTATCTCATATTCATTTCTGAACATCTCAAAATTTTATATAGTAATGACTAGACATTTCATGACCCAGTATCTCAGTTATAATTTAACATCTTATACTTTAGGCACAATATCTCATTGCAATGACATAGCATCTCATAGCATATCACATGGTGATGACCTAGCATCTGGTAATTATGACTCAGCATCTCATAATTATGAGTAAGGGGAGAACAAAAAGCCTGAAACTGTCCTAAAATGTGTACACGGTGTTACCCATTAGATTAAGGACTCTTTCCTCCTCTCCATCAACTGTCGTGGCTGGGCGTCCTGCCACGGACACCATATGCAGCTGAAACATTTATGTGATGTGTAATATATTATCAGTGGAGGGGCTGAGAGGAGGGGACAGTGAGTAAATGCTTACCTCAAGGCCACATCTTAAAACTGCTGCGTGTGTAACCTCTGCCCAGGATCGTTTCATCTCAGCAAAAAGCTTTTTAGATCATGTGATTTAAAATGCATTTTGATTTTACAGCAGAGACGGCCTTGTGTATCCAGGGGCGACGCCAGCCTCTCTGACTGCTACTAATATGGCACTGTGAGGAAGCTTCAAACAGCAGGTACAGAAAAGAGAACTGAACATAGACATCAGTGGTGAACGGAAGATTTTAAGACATGCTCCAAGTCTGGTGACAGCTCTCTGATTTGTCACTGACAACAGCAGCCACTCGCCTTTTTGGCCTCTTCTATAAATGCATGTTTGATTACGACTGATGGCAAATGATGGTACGTTTCCAATCAACGTCTCATCTTCATAGAGACAGCTGACGTTCTCTAGGGAGCTACATTCTGTTCCATTAACAAGTCGAATCTGTCAGCATTTCAGTCAACGCCATTTCAAATGCATGTCAGTTTCTCACGTTAGGGACTCCACTGACCATGCTGGAGCACTTTGTGTTTCTACAGTTACAGAATGGAGAGCAGCTGTTGCTCTGCATACTTGGTTTACCCCTGTTTGCTCTGTTCTTTAATGCTCAAGACCCACTCAGGACCCCACAGAGCAGGTGTGATGTGGTGGTGGATCGTTCTCAACGCTGCAGTGACACTGACGTGGTGGTGGTGTGTTAGTGTGTGCAGGTCACTGTCTGTAAAGATTAGTTAGGTGTATTCTCTCTGTGTCTGCATGGGTTTCAGGCTCTTTTTTCATATCCCCTTTAAGATGATGCTTACTTAGGTCTAGTTAGGTGTTCTGAAACTGAAGGACTGTCTAAACGACTGTGATTTCTTTGTGATTCGCTCTGTGTGCATGTATATTTTTTAAACACAGACCCCCCTCTGGTCATCACTTAAACCCCTAAAAGCTCAACAGATGTAAAAGATGTAAGAATAAAAATCCCCTAACGCCTTAATAAAAGTGGTTTAGTTGTCGACACATTTGCATTGATTGATTACGCACAGATCTATGAACATGCAATTAGTCTCCACCTCTGTCTTGACTTACCTTCCTGCCATTCCCCAAAGTCCTTGAAAGCCCTGTCCTGCAAGTTGATGGGATTGGTTTCTTAGGTTTGTGATGTCAGAAACCCTGGCTGTCTGAATCTGCCCATTTGCACTGGTCTTATTATCAAATGCAGTTATTTCTCCCATGATATATCTTCTAGCTGATAAACAACAACACAAAAATGCTTAATCTTCAAGGTCATTAACTGGTTTCCATTCAAAATTACACAAATCTGAGGCACAATAAAGAAATATCGTCAGAAAAAAAACATGCGAAATGTGTCGTGTATCCATTGAATAAACTTCAGATGATGTACAAAGAGATGAAGATGAAACGAGGGCAATGGAGAGATCTGAGCGGGTTTTTGCTTTGATCAGAATCAAACTGATACAGATCAGAACTGTAATTTTTTACAGTTGTTTATATATTTATATACACTTTATATCAAAAACCTTTATTTTAATATTTATTTGTTGGGGCTTCTGTTTCATTTCTGTGGTATAGAATATGTCGTATACAGTGCTGTGTGTGTGTACAGTAATCTACTGGTGAACACTCAGTCTCAGAGTGTTGGTAAAGCAAGGACAGGAGAGAAGAGGAAGGAGAGTCAGGGTCGTGGATCAGTCCGGGGCTCTAGTGGCACTGTGCTGAATGCTCACTAAATACAAACCAGCTGAAAAATCATAGTTTATTCAGAAAACCCTGAATGTGTGTTCTCCCTGTGTCTGCGTGGGTTTCCTCCGGGTGACTGTCTGTGAGGAGTGTGGTGTGTTCTCCCTGTGTCTGCGTGGGTTTCCTCCGGGTGACTGTCTGTGAGGAGTGTGGTGTGTTCTCCCTGTGTCTGCGTGGGTTTCCTCCGGGTGACTGTCTGTGAGGAGTGTGGTGTGTTCTCCCTGTGTCTGCGTGGGTTTCCTCCGGGTGACTGTCTGTGAGGAGTGTGGTGTGTTCTCCCTGTGTCTGCGTGGGTTTCCTCCGGGTGACTGTCTGTGAGGAGTGTGGTGTGTTCTCCCTGTGTCTGCGTGGGTTTCCTCCGGGTGACTGTCTGTGAGGAGTGTGGTGTGTTCTCCCTGTGTCTGCGTGGGTTTCCTCCGGGTGACTGTCTGTGAAGAGTGTGGTGTGTTCTCCCTGTGTCTGCGCGGGTTTCCTCCGGGTGACTGTCTGTGAGGAGTGTGGTGTGTTCTCCCCGTGTCTGCGTGGTTTTCCTCCAGGTGCTCCGGTTTCCTGCCACAGTCCAAAAACACACGTTGGTAGGTGGATTGGTGACTCGGGAGTTTCCATAGTGTTGCCCTGTGAAGGACTGGCGCCCCCTCCAGGGTGTATTCCCGCCTTGCGCCCAATGATTCCAGGTAGGCTCTGGACCCACCGCGACCCTAAACAGGATAAGGGTAACAGATAATGAATGAATGAATGAACTTTCCCACCACATCCAAGCGTAAGTCTTTTTTTTATGATATCTCTGTGTTTTTGTGAATTTCTGGGCTTTTCCATTCAGGTTTTGTTTGATCACTTTAATAATTCACAAACATTCAGTGGATGGAAAAGACACTATTGTTCCAGATGAATTCCTTATCTTTGTGTAAAGAGACAAAACAACACAGTGACACACAGACTGCACTGATTGTATACACATCTTTGCTTGTTATAGTATAATTAACTGGGTGTGTGTGTGTGTTAAAGCAGGTCACATGACCACTGTGGGCTACTCAAGGCCTAGATTGAGACTCCCATCAGCCTCAATCAATGCACAGCGTCTAAGAGAATGATTTAAATAGTACAAACCGGATTCCAAAAAAGTTGGGACACTAAACAAATTGTGAATAAAAACTGAATAAAAACTCAAACAGGAATGCCACTGTCAAGGAAATAACAGAATGGGCTCAGGAATACTTCCAGAAAGCATTGTCAGTGAACATAATCCACCGTGCCATCCACCGTCGCCAGCTGAAACTCTACAGTGCAAAGAGGAAGCCATTTCTAAGCGAGCTCCACAAGCTCAGACGTTTGCACTGGGCCAGGGGTCTTTTAAAATGGAGTGTGGCAAAATGGAAGACTGTTCTGTGGTCAGATGAGTCACGATTTGAAGTTCTTTATGGAACACTGGGACTCCATGTCATACGGACCAGAGAGGACAAGGATAACCCAAGTTGTTATCAACGCTCCGTTCAGAAGCCTGCATCACTGATGGTATGGGGTTGCATGAGTGCTTGTGGCATGGGCAGCTTGCATGTCTGGAAAGGCACCATTAATGCAGAGAACTATGTTCAGGTTCTAGAACAACATATGCTCCCATCTAGACGTCATCTCTTTCAGGGAAGACCCTGCATTTTTCAACAAGATAATGCCAGACCACATTCTGCAGCAATCACAACATCATGGCTACGTAGGAGAAGGATCCGGGGACTGAAATGGCAGCCTGCAGTCCAGATCTTTCACCTATAGAGAACATTTGGCGCATCATAAAGAGGAAGGTGCGACAAAGTAGGCCCAAGACGATTGAACAGTTAGAGGCCTGTATTAGAAATGAATGGGAGAGCATTCCTATTTCTAAACTTGAGAAACTGGTCTGCTCTGTCCCCAGACGTCTGTTGAGTGTTGTAAGAAGAAGGGAGATGCCACACAGTGGTAAAAAATGGCCTTGTCCCAACTTTTTTGGGATTTGTTGACGCCATGAAATTTTGAAACAACATATTTTTCCTTTAAAATGTTACATTTACTCAGATTAAACTTTTGATCTGTGGTTTGTGTTCTATTACGAATAAAATATTGACATTTGCCGTCTCCACATCACTGCATTCAGTTTTTATTCACAATTTGTTTAGTGTCCCAACTTTTTTGGAGTCCGGTTTGTAAATTAATTCTATATTTAACCATTGTGTGTTAATGATATTTGACGCTGTATTCATTCGAGAGTCTTATTTATTTATTAAACCACATTATACACCCATCATGACACAAACAGAATCTATAACACACTGAATCACTGTCCGTCAGAATCAGAAAGATATATTATATTATAGAAAAGTTCAAATGGAAAAGATCAACAGGAAATTTAAACAAATAATAAAGTAAGTGTGTGTGTGTGTGTTAACTGGGTTTGATACAGGCGTATTCTGTAGTATCTCCAGTGTCCAGCAGTGTGTGTGCTGATGTTGATGGTTTGTTGTGGACCACAGTGGAGTACGTCACATCGTCCTGCAGCAACAACACATTCAGAAACACTACGTTACGCCTCTGTGATGTTATTAAATATTAACGTTACTATATTAATAGACATTAATTAGCAGTGTAATTAGCCTTTGTCCTGATTCTATTTATTGGTGTATTTTACAGCAGTCATTATTCTTCTGAAGATACAGTAATGTAAACAGAGACACATTATAAACCATAAGTGGAGACTCACACACTGAGCTGTGTAAAAGCAGCCTGCTGTGGGGAATAAAGAGTGTGATACACACGTTTACCAACCTACAGCCACAGGTCAGTGTCACATGTGTTTACCACTAAAGTGTGACAATCACACGCTGCTATTAACCCAACCTGTGTGATGTGGGGCTGGGTCAGGGTTAAGGTTAAGATCTGGGTGAAGTTTAGACTCTCAGTGAAGTTTAGGTTTAGAGTGATACCTGATGTTAAAGCTAGAGTTAGGGTTTAATTTAACTGTGGGGTTCCATTAAGATCAGGGTCACACTGCTCACTCACCTGTTCCTGCTCCTCCTGGTGTGTGTCCTGATCTTTCACAGTCTCATAGAGCACGAGAGCATCATCCTGTTGAAGCACAAATTCAGCCAATCACACGCTTTCTGAACACAATAAAACCTTCCCATGGAGCTCTTCCCTCCACATCTGAAAAGCAGCTTTAAACCCTGGATGGAAACCACAGAGTCTCAACAAAAGCCTGAGAACTGCCGAGAGAGAAACAGCGGAGGTGGAAAACTAAAGGAAAACACAGGGAATGCTCCCGGATTCAGGAGTTTGGAAAAAGCAGTGAGGTCAGTCTCTGTGCTGCAGTGGCGTAGTGCAGGTCTTACCTGAGTCTCCTGACCTCCTCTACTTCCTGTCTGACTCTCCGTCCGTCCTCGTCTCTGAGCTGTAGAATTAAAGCAGAGACTCACACACAGCAACTGGACTGAGCTCCCAACACTGTGTGTGTGTGTGGGTGTGTGTGTGTGTTTGTGTGTGTGTCTGTGTGTGTGTGTGTTTGTGTGTGTGTCTGTGTGTGTGTGTGTGTGTTTGTGTCTGTGTGTGTGTGTGTGTCTGTGTGTGTGTCTGTGTGTGTGTTTGTGTATGTGTGTGTGTGTGTGTCTGTGTGTGTGTGTGAGTGAGTTTGTGAGTGTCTGTGTGTGAGTGAGTGTGTGAGTGTCTGTGTGTGAGTGAGTGTGTGTGTGTGTGTGTGTGTGTGTGTGTGTTTGTGAGTGTCTGTGTGTGAGTGTCTGTGTGTGTGTCTGTGTGTTTGTGTGTGTGTGTGTGTGTGTGTGTCTGTGTGTGTGTGTGTGTGTGTGAGTGTGTGTGAGAGTGTGTGTGTGTGAGTGAGTGTGTGTGTATGTGTGTGAGTGTGTGTGTGAGTGAGTGTGTGAGTGTCTGTGTGTGAGTGTCTGTGTGTGAGTGAGTGTGTGAGTGTCTGTGTGTGTGTGTCTGTGTGTGTGTGTGTGTGTACCTCTATATCTCCAGTAGAAGACTCCTCCGAGGACCACCAACAGCAGTGAAGCCCCCACAGCAGCCCAGATGTAGACCCCTGTGTTTGGTGGAGGTGAATCTGGAAGAACATAGAGATTAGTGGGTGATGAAGGGTTAATTTGTGGTAGAAGTAGACAACAGTTTAATGTGTACACGGTACGATGAAATGTATGAGAGACACAACAGTTCATAAGTGCACACACAGAGCTTATAAAACACCAGAAAAAAATGTGATGCTCTGAAGTAGCTGCACATGAGCCTAAGAGCAACACGCCCAGTGACAGACGTCAGTTAGAGAAGTGTTCAGACCCTCAGCGTTGGTGTGTGGAGTGGAGCAATGGGACTGAACACTCTGGAGTGAGGGCTCTCCGTTCAGTGAGGTGTGGATTAGCTGAAGTCATAGTCAGGTGTCTGTACCTATCAGCACTCACGCTCTTGTGGCTGAATGTCACTGAACCTTCACAGAAATGATACTAAAAAATAATAAAAATATATAAAGACCCATCATTTACAGCTGGATGATTAGCTACAGACCAATTAACATCCAACAAAAAACTACAAATCTGATTAAAGTGATAAAAGACATTACAAACCGAGCACAGAGCTCAGAGTGGCAACAAACAGGAAACACACACACAGGTATTCTTCAGACATTACACCTCCGGTGGAAACTATAACAGACACAGGACTAAAGATGTGTTTGTGTGTGTTGCTCTGTGAGGAACTGGCGCCCCCTCCAGGGTGTGTTCCTACCTTGCGCCCAATGATTCCAGGTAGGCTCTGGACCCACCGTGACCCTGAACTGGATAAGGGTTACAGATAATGAATGAGGACTAAAGATTTAACACCGATAACAAACAGATAAAAGATAACAGAGGAGACACATGTGGACAGTGATGAGGACAGAGACGGCGCTGGAGACTTCCACAATCCCACAGTGAAACGGTAATTACAGAAACGTGAAATCTGGGCCTGGAATTAGCTTTTACCTTTTTGGGAGGACACTGTGGAGGAAGGTTCAGCTGCAGATGTGGGAATGATTTGATCATGTGTTGAACTCGGTGTTGGAGGTGGGATCCCTGCGAGGAGAGAAGAGTCCATGGTGAATGTTGTAGAGATGAGCGCTGAGTTGGAACTACACTGGAAGCTTCCGGAATCTCAGGCCGCATCCACATATGTATTTATTTATTTATTTATCTATTCATGTGCTAGCTGAATCAAGCCTGTTACAAAATCACTGTTCATGGAAAGGTCTATAACTTCAGAGGATGGATCCAAAAGAACAGACAGCAGTACATTTACAGTGATGCCCAGTGTGACGTACAAATAAAAGCTGAGAACGTGTACTCATCAGTCATCACTGAAATAGGACTATAGCCATAGTTCAGCCTCATTCTGAACGTGTTACTAATGTGAACAGAACCAGACATGTGCCACTCCCAGTGTGATGTCAGCATTTAATTGTTTTAAACACAACACTGACAACAGAGTTGGCAACAATCTCTAGTTTGGAGAGTGTTTTCAGGAGTCTCTTCCTTGATCTGGTTCTGATTCCCAGAACCCCAGTCCAGTCAGATCCAGTCACCAGACTATTAACTGTCACCTGTTCCTCATCACAGGAGTGTGTACTGCCCTCTGCTCTGAGGACCATACAGTGTGTCTCTTTATGTCTGTATTGTTTCTGATTTTTCTTTAGGATTTGCCCTTTTTTTGGACCTTGTGTTTGTGTTGATGATTTTGGGCCGTCTCTCTTTTTCTCGTATGGAGTTATGTTTCTACATGCAGCGCAACTAGAGCACATTGTGTTTTACCTTTAACAGTGAGCCTGACGTATATGTGTCCACTTCCTTCAGCACCACATCTGTAATCTCCTCCATCGCTTGTTTCCAGGTGTAATATGAACAGAGAGATATTTCCTGGAGAGTGAGTGTTAAACAGCTGGTATTGGCCTATGGACCCTATATTTGTAATAGGTAACTCTTCCCATGTGGTTCTGTATTTACTCCAGGTGAATGTCTTAGGTATAGAGCTGGTGTCAGTGCAGTAACAGGGCAGCAGTGCTGACTCTCCAGTGTATGCAGTAATCTCTTTTGTCCCCCTGTGGTTTTTCAGTGTGCATCCTGCAGAAACACAGCAGTGAATGTTCTTCATCTTTAAACACCTCTGAACGTGTGGAAGTTCTTCAAAATGAAGCTTGACGTTCTCACAACAATGTGTCATCACCTGCACAACACTCGCTTCATCACAAACAGAGCGTTACTTTAAAGACGTCTTTATAAAAAGAGATCACTGACCAGTCCAGACTCCAATCTACTGTTCCTCACTTTAACCACACTGTCAGAAACAGAGAGGATTGTACAGGTACATTTCTGTTCAACAAATAAAACCAATGGAAATGTACCATCAAAGGAACAACAGTGGTCTTGGTCTATTGGAATATCCTACTCTCATGTTTCTAACTGAAGTTACTGAAGACCTGTGCTTAAGGGGACCACCCCAGTGATGTGAGGGGGATCACCCCAGTTACAGTGTGGTATCTGTTACTGAGAGTGTTCTGGAGAGAACGCTGTTCTGACTCTATCACAATGATGGGAGAACATCACCTCGACTTGAGTGGAGGTTCCATACAGAACCATGAAGACTCCAGGAAGCTCTTGTGTTACTAATGGTTCACCAAAAATGGCTCCCACCACTGCTACAAGTCAAGGAGCCCGTTTCAGTTCCATTCTAGCGTCTCTTCAGCAGAATCTGAAGCTCTAACTGGACTGTGGTGGACAGTGGACAGTAGGAGAAGAGATGAACTTACCTTCAGCCACATGGAGGACAAGCAGAAGATAAAAACACAGCTGCATTGTGTCTGAGATCTACAACACCATCACTACACACAGCAACAACAACACTCCTGAAGATCCACCTCCTCACAAACTACACAACTGAACACCAACACACACCAGTGTCCTCAACTCCACAACATTCCCCACAATATCAGCACTAAACTAAAGCCTGAGCGCTTTACTGGAGGAACTGTGTTCTCTCTCTCTCTAACACCATAAATGGGGCAGTGCACTGTGTTTTCACTTCTTACTTCCTCTTTCTTCTCTTCATAGCCCATGTTGCACCAGGTCACATCACGTGTCATCATCCTAACTGTGCAGATACACACAGCAATGTCTAGTGTAAAGCTTTCTCAGAAGAGTAGAGGCTCATACTGCACCAAAGAGGGACCTGCTACATAAGCCCCTCTGTCTGTGAGTAGTGTCCACTGCGCAGACTCAGAGAGAACCAGGCCCCATCTGTCTTAACCACAACTGTGGCCTCGTCTCCGTGACAACAGAGAGGAAGCCGAGGCCCAAGATATTGCTCTCTCAGACCATCAGCGAACTGACCACAACACACCACAGAGCACTTATCACCTCATCACCCCTCTGTACACACACCTCCGCTCTGCAGCACCGTTAGCAATGCTAATGCTAATCCTTTAGCCTGGGGGGTTGTGTCAGGAAGTGGACTGGGGGGCTGTGATGGTGCTGAAAATGTTTGAAAGCAGCCATTCACACTTTTCAGTTTTAACCCTTAACCCCCCAAATATCTCTCTCTCTGTCTCTCACTCTCTTCTTTCCCATGACATCAAGAAGCTTGTTGATGTGGTTTCAGATGCAATGCAGTCCACACTGTCCAGAAGAGTGTTACAGAGGTCAAGTACTGATATTGGGCAACAAGGCCTGGCTCACAGTTAGCATTCCAGTGTGTGGGAGGATGGACTTACAGAAACAGGGATGGATCTTTTCCAAAGTAATGATACAAAGTTAGAAGCAGACAGTTTTCAACAATGTTTCTGTACAGTAATCCCTCGCTACTTTGTGGGTTTTTTCAAGGGGGTTTATGGCCACTATATCGCGGATATTATGGGAAAATCTAGGAAAACAGTGAAAGATGTGTAAATTAAAAGTATTTTTTTATTATTTACATGTATTAGATTAGAGCGCCACGGTAGTGCAGCAGGTAGGTGTCGCAGTCACACAGCTCCAGGGACCTGGAGGTTGTGGGTTCGATTCCCGCTCCGGGTGACTGTCTGTGAGGAGTGTGGTGTGTTCTCCCTGTGTCTGCGTGGGTTTCCTCCGGGTGACTGTCTGTGAGGAGTGTGGTGTGTTCTCCCTGTGTCTGCGTGGGTTTCCTCCGGGTGACTGACTGTGAGGAGTGTGGTGTGTTCTCCCTGTGTCTGCGTGGGTTTCCTCCGGGTGACTGTCTGTGAGGAGTGTGGTGTGTTCATTCTGTGTCTGCGTGGGTTTCCTCCGGGTGACTGTCTGTGAGGAGTGTGGTGTGTTCTCCCTGTGTCTGCGTGGGTTTCCTCCGGGTGACTGTCTGTGAGGAGTGTGGTGTGTTCTCCCTGTGTCTGCGTGGGTTTCCTCCGGGTGACTGTCTGTGAGCAGTGTGGTGTGTTCTCCCTGTGTCTGCGTGGGTTTCCTCCGGGTGACTGTCTGTGAGGAGTGTGGTGTGTTCTCCCTGTGTCTGCGTGGGTTTCCTCCGGGTGACTGTCTGTGAGGAGTGTGGTGTGTTCTCCCTGTGTCTGCGTGGGTTTCCTCCGGGTGACTGTCTGTGAGGAGTGTGGTGTGTTCTCCCTGTGTCTGCGTGGGTTTCCTCCGGGTGACTGTCTGTGATGAGTGTGGTGTGTTCTCCCTGTGTCTGCGTGGGTTTCCTCCGGGTGACTGTCTGTGATGAGTGTGGTGTGTTTTCCCTGTGTCTGCGTGGGTTTCCTCCGGGTGACTGTCTGTGAGGAGTGTGGTGTGTTCTCCCTGTGTCTGCGTGGGTTTCCTCCGGGTGACTGTCTGTGAGGAGTGTGGTGTGTTTTCCTTGTGTCTGCGTGGGTTTCCTCCGGGTGACTGTCTGTGATGAGTGTGGTGTGTTTTCCTTGTGTCTGCGTGGGTTTCCTCCGGGTGACTGTCTGTGAGGAGTGTGGTGTGTTCTCCCTGTGTCTGCGTGGGTTTCCTCCGGGTGACTGTCTGTGAGGAGTGTGGTGTGTTCTCCCTGTGTCTGTGTGGGTTTCCTCCGGGTGACTGTCTGTGATGAGTGTGGTGTGTTTTCCTTGTGTCTGCGTGGGTTTCCTCCGGGTGACTGTCTGTGAGGAGTGTGGTGTGTTCTCCCTGTGTCTGCGTGGGTTTCCTACGGGTGACTGTCTGTGAGGAGTGTGGTGTGTTCTCCCTGTGTCTGCTTGGGTTTCCTCCGGGTGACTGTCTGTGAGGAGTGTGGTGTGTTCTCCCTGTGTCTGCTTGGGTTTCCTCCGGGTGACTGTCTGTGAGGAGTGTGGTGTGTTCTCCCTGTGTCTGCGTGGGTTTCCTCCGGGTGACTGTCTGTGAGGAGTGTGGTGTGTTCTCCCTGTATCTGCGTATCACATGTAGTTCCAGCTGAAAAACTTTATAGAATGACTGTTTAATGCAAAAGGTGGGTTGTTAACAGCACAGGGAGGGTTTTTAAAGTCCAAATACTCGTTAAATACAAAAAAATATCTTTCCTCTACTTCACGGAAATTCGTCTTGGAACGCATCCCCCGCGAAAAATGAGGGATCACTTTATTTACCTTCACAGCAACAAAGGGAAATGAGCTACAGGCCCCGGCTTATGTCTACAGCACATGCACAAAACACATACAAGTACTAGCAAACACAGAAATCACTGTATCACCACATACTACACGGTGTACTACACCAACTTTATGGCAGTAATGATGTATGAACTCTTTTCTCTCTGGTGCTACTTTCTGTTAGAGCTAGATGTCAGTGAACTGCATTTTTATTTGCTTAGATTTACAGGTCACGTCACCGTCTGACAATTTTCAATCCCGCCAGTGTGGATTAGGGACAATTAAGCAGAAGATTATACACGTATTACCTCAGAAAAGTACAGCAGGTAATCAGGTTAAAACACTAATTTAATAATGACTGAGAAAGTAGGTAAATTCTAAATGTGTGGGAAGGGAGGATTATGTGTATCTCTGTTTATTTATTACTTTTCCTGGTTCACTTCTAATCTAAGATATACGGTACCAGACAAACTTCACCTAGAGTCAAAGCCAGGGGAGGCTGTGTTCCAATTGAAGTGTTGTGTACTGATGCACTTGCAGTGACTAGTAGAAAAAAATGGCTAAATTCAAACTCAGTCTGCCAGTGTAGTCTGGTTAAAACTCACTGCAGTTAGGATACACAGTGGGTAGTAAGCGCTAGATATAAAAAGCTAAAGGGAATTTGGTAAAACCTATTTGGTCAAATTCATGATTTTATTGGATTCTCGATTCTTAGAAATAATACAGGGTGGGCCACTTATGTGGATACACCTTAATAAAATGGGAATGGTTGGTGATATTAACTTCCTGTTTGTGGCACATTAGTATATGGGAGCGTGGAGACTTTTCAAGATAGGTGGTGACCGTGGCGGCCATTTTGAAATCACCCAATTTAGGATCCAACTTTTTCTTTTTTAATGAAGGGTCATGTGACATATCAAACTTATTGGGAATTTCACAAGAAAAACAATGGTGTGCTTGGTTTTAACGTAACTTTATTCTTTCATTAGTTATTAGTTATTAGTTAGTCATCTCCCATGCTACAGTTAGCAATCATCAGTTAGCAAACATTTACAAAACCCCACCTTCTAGAAGTGTCATCACATGGGACAGGGCTGCTAAAAGAGCGGCCCCTATGGATGTTTGATGTGCCCATGATAAAGTTTCCCTACTCTACTTTTTCACACAGTGACAGAATATATATATATATATATATATATATATATATATAACCTATTAAATGCTTATTTTCCTTATTTCTCCACACCCTGTTCCTACTTGCTCTCCTTTGAGTGAGTCGAGAAAGGCTGGACTTCAGGGAACAGCCAGTGGTGTGCTGCCCAATCCCAAATGGTGCATTCGCAGTCCAGTACCGGTCCTGTTGGGATCACAAGGCTGTAGGAAGTTAGGTTTCCCATTTTGCCAATCGTATAGGTGTGTACCCGCTACACACCCTTAATGCAGCCTTCTGTGAGAACCGTCAGGATGCAAGGCTCATCAGAGACCTCTTACCCAGAATTCCTTGACATACAATGGGAAGCCAGTCAGCTGTGATAGTTCTGAACGTAACACACACACATACATATTCTCGTCAACACAACGTTGATGAATTTTTGTGACACTGCTGTAGGAGAAATGATTAACACTAATATAACATTGTTTATACATTTAATTTCGACCAGAGTGTGTGCTTCGTGTTTTCTGTCCTGCTAGACTGCGCACCAGCGATGGTAAGAACGAGGGATGAAGTGTTTAGGGCACTAGAGCGCGTATTGGAGCGCGCCCGGAGCGAGTCGCCTTGTTCCAGCGACCCTCATGCTGTGGTTTACAGTCGAAGCTTTAAAGTAGCAGCGCTCCAGCCTGGATTAAAGATGTGTGTTGTCTAGGTTGGACCTCCGGTGCTGTTCAGAGGGGCTGCTTTTGTTCAGGGACGCTGGGACAACGTAGAAAAAGGAACAAGGATCAAAGCGACCGGGAGTGATTTGTGTACATTCAGAAAGAGCACCCGGAAGCGGAGGAGGCAGCTCGTAGGTCTCGGTTCTGTTTTTGTTTTTGTTGTGAGTTTGGAGACGAGAGTTTGGACAACAATGGACCGAGCGGGGACTGCTTTGGCTTTAGGGAACATCTCTCCCGTGTGAATGTGGCCTCGGGACTATAAAACATGCCCGTTTTCCTCGGTTACGACGGAGAAACCGTCAGCAGTTTGTCAGAGGTGTCTGGAGAAGTTGGGACTCGAAGCAGAGATTTGGTCCAAGAGGAGACTAAAAGGAAAAGCGACGCTTCGGAGGGGAGTTTGGACTTGAACATACTCGAAAATGAGAGAAGCGAAAGTAAAGAAGGCGAGGGGAAAGAGGTGATCAGAAAGACGTCGGTGGTGGACATTTTGAGGAGAAATGTTGGAGCGACTAAACCGCAGTTGGCCAATGTCAACGATAGCAGGAGCAGCGCTGCCGGCTCTGAGCTGGAGAAAGTGAGCGTAGCGCCGGCTGGAGAAGAAAGTGACTCCAAGTCTTTATCCTCCTCCACCTCACTGAAACTGGGCGCTTTCTCAGACTCAGAGGGAACTGTGGAAAGTGTGGAGAGTGATTATTATTATTACAGGGGCGATGGGGAAAGCTGGGACTCCAAAGAGCACGTTTACTGCACTGTGTATTGCATTGCCAATGATGACTATAGAAAACCTCCTGGAAGTCCAGCGGGACTGGGTGAAGGAGTTCAGCCTGTGTTACCTTTCTCAGACTCAAACACACCGAGCCCAGACTGGAGCGACCTCTCAGAGTCCTACTCGCTGCCTGAGCTGGTGGACTCCTCGGTGCTGAGCCCCGTGTCTGTGACTGTGTCTGTGCTGCTGACCTGCCGCATCTGTTTGGACGAGAGGCACATCAGGCCTCTGCGCTGCTGCCAGAAAGCCGTGTGTGAAGAGTGTCTGAAAACATACATCAGCTCACAGGTAGTTCATCAGCTTGGATACCAACACTCAGCCTCTAATTAGTGATTTCCGCTACTTTAAAGGTGCACTATTCGGTTTTTATCAGTGGGCCTGGCTGTGTTGTTGTAGTTCCCCTATCTAACTGCTAGAGGTCGCACGTCTAGAATCACTACCAATACATTAGAGCCTCCAGCGTGGCCAACAACCAAATCAGCCACTCGGTCCTGGAGTGCTGGTTTCCAAACAGGTTTTTTTTCTGGCACAGAATGCGCTTGTGCACGGATGCCATTGTGAAAAATAATGATGTCATAAATATAGCCTAGTGCACCTTTTATGAGGCGGACGTAGACGTTCAATACAATAGACTGCGTTTATTGTTCCTCCTCAGCCATACAGTGTAATCAAGGTGAAGTCTGTGATGCTGCTAATAGCTACACGCTTTTATTGGCTGCAAAAAGAGTTCACTTTGTGTGTTATATACATCCATACAACACTATGTCAATTACACACAGTGCATAACCAGCTTGTACAACCTCTACAGAACAGAATGGAATGACATGACACATGAGCCAAAGGTCACTGCTCAATTCCAAGCATCAGTGTAACCTTGAGTGTAGCTGGAGTCATATCTGTGATTCAGGACTTAATCATCCAGCTTCAGTATCTGACCTCACTGCAGACAGCCACCTCTGTAGGATAGAGGATGTTACTGTGGAAAACGGGGAGTCAGAATTGCTGTTAATACCCTTCAGTTCAGAAGAAATGCTGGATGATGCAGAGGAAGCCACACCCCTTACTTCTGGACCAAGTAAAGATAAAAACATAGAGCTTTCCCGGTGATGATAACGTTCTCAGTTCAGCTGACCCTTGACCCAGGACCCCCTGTGGATACCAAAAACCTGGGATGCTCAAGTCCCTTATGTAAAAGGGAGTAGTATGTACTGCACGTCCTCCTGTACGCTTTAAATAAGCGGTTCTCAACAGGAAAAATCTAAAAAAACAAGAAAATGATGATAAAACACACCTCAGAAATCACTAAAATGCTGTTATCAGATCTCTCTGATAATGCTGTGGGTGTGGTCTTAACATTAACGTGGCTAATATTTGCTAGGTGCCTCCGCCTGTACACACGTGCTCGTGTATCTACACGTGTCTTGTCTTTCCTTTCTCTGGAAGTCACCTCCCTCAAGTGCTGAGCCAAAAGAACCGGGTCAAATTCTGACCTGACGTTTTTGCTTAAAAAACTTCAGGTCAGAATTAGCTTTATCGCTAAATAGCTCCTACAAAGAGAGGGTGGAGCCATGTTAGGATTGTGATTGGTCAGGGTAATGTTGATGTAAGCTTTACCCATTTTAGCACCGCCCATGCTACATCGAGAGCAGAGCGGTGCTGGTGAAATACAGCAGACTTTACCCAGTAAACATTTAGCCGTTGATTCAACGTTGAAATAACGTAATGACTGCCGTCTAATCAACGTTCTCTTAAGGTTGAAAATGAAAGTTGAAAAGACGTCCAAACACAGACATTGAAAAGACGACTGTTAGACGTATTTTGGACGTCCATTGACGTTATTAATTGGTCCCGAAATAAATTACTTGTATAAAACGCGTTTTGGACGTCCACTGACGTTATTGATTGGTCACCACTTAACTAACTTATTAAGATGGATTTTGGACGTCCATTGACGTTTAAAATATGTCCTTGACGGACAGACTTTTAGACCTATTTTGAACGTCCAGGGACGTTCCTTGTTTACTGGGTAACTATGGGGGCCACATATAATTAGGAAGAAACCCACAATTCTCTTTTCGTCAAGAAAAGGTCCTGTCACCTTACGCTATAAATGGTTGTGTAGCCATGGCAATGGCTAGCATACTGTGGTTGTTTCATGCATGTCTGATAATACAAAACTGACATCAGAAAGGGTGTTTCTGACCACAGGACCCAACCCCAAGTGACACATCCAGAAGGAGTGCACACACTGCTTTTGGTTCACGATCCACCAGTGGACAACCGTAGCTTTAATTCATCCCTACATTCGTTTTAACAGCTAACACAGTGTAATATAAAATAATGCTGTAAGTAGTTTGTAAACAGTGGGTGCACTTTATTGTTTACGTAATAATAACAAGAGAAAAGTAGTGAACAAAGAAGATGCGACGCGAGCCGTGCTCAGAGGGCTGGGAAACTGGGAATGTGTGAATTAACAGGAGGCTACAACAGGATTCGCTACACATCCTTACAGTCCCACGTTGTCAGTGTAGTGCTCAGCACACCACAAATTCCAGTTTTCTTTTTGAGAACGTTTAGGAAGTTTGTAATCCGTGGACAGTTGAATTCGCAGATACGGCGGGCTCTGTTATGAATGCTGTTATGTCTCCATAGAAACGTGTGTTTATACTTGACAATAGGTTTAGTCTTCTTGCACCGCATTTGCGTGTACGTTTCTCACTGTCATTCTCACTTTTGTTCATGAAGACAGACGAGATTCTTCCTCCCAGTCCCTCCCAGCGTAAAGAGTGTTTCCTTTCCCATCAAAGGGGCCACGTCTTTTGTGTAGGTCTTGTGTCATTGCTGTTGGAATCTCCACAACATGGTCGCCATGTGCTTTGATTCCATAAAGTGGATGTACAGGTCATTTTTCACTTTTCTTTTGTGAGAAGTGCATCTGTGAGGCTCAGGACATTTCAGAAATATTAACGGAGCTGCCGTCAGTCATTGACTGTTTAGGGAAGTAATGTGTTTCCTGGCCGCTGTTCTGACCGGTCTGAATTTCCATCAGAGAGAGGGTGGTGGGGAAACATTGTCTGTGTGTTATAGAGATAAATTGGCAAACAAGTGAAGATTAAATCCTAACTAACCCGTGTTTATGTGAGAGCGCAAGACAGGGTTGAGTGGTGCAAAACAGACACAAGTGCGGAGAAATGTGTACTGATTAAATACTGAGAAAACACAAGTGAAATAAACAAAACAAATTGAAAATGACTAAACCCAGAGCTCCTGTTTCATCATCACTGGGCACCTTACGCTTGGAGTAAACAGAGTCTCATTCTCAGGTCGTTCTGAATGGGGCTGCTTAGACATTTTTGACCCAAGGACGGTACAGATGTTTGTTAAGCCTCTTTCACACATGAACTCCGGAAATGTCCCCGAGTGCTCGTTCACAAGTGGAGCTCTCAGCAGGAGATCCTCTGCATCAGATGCGCTCTCGCAGCTGGGAATGAAACCCATGCTTTAGGCAAAGGGGCAGAGCCTGTGCAGTGCGTGCAGGAGAACCTCCGGAATATTTCCCGTGCCTTTCTCACATGCTCTGATTCGGACTTAACCCGGAGTCTTTACCAGGGTGCGAGGAGGATAAAGTCCGGATAATGTCCAGTACGAATGTTGCGGGTGGTCGTGTTCACACAAATAAATAAATCTACACCATGTCCTCAAGTATACACCCAAAATCCCCCAAGATGCATCATCTGGAGGTGGTTGTAACTAAGTCTTTAAGTTGGTACATCTGTTATATTTTAGAGGCGTATTTGTTCCCACTATAGGACACATCCTAGGCTTGTTTACACCAAATGCAGTAATATATTTAGGGTTTTGACTGGCGTGCCCCTTTAACACTGTGTGGTGGCCAGTGCTGATAAGCAGTAGTTAACGATTTCTGCTTTATAAACCATACAGTTCACAGGAATCGTTTTTCACGACGTGGCTGAGCGAGACATAATTGTTACTGTCAGCCTGTCTGATGGCGGACAGAGGAGCGTTCCTCTGTGGCTTGTTGCCCTGTTGAGTGTGGGCAGGGACGTGGGCGGAGGCTGGAAGTTGTGTTGTACTGTAATTGATTGCTTAATCACTGTGCTCGTCCTCTCCAGGCTGTAATTACATTAGTCTGCTGTTCAGTGGATGGCCTGCGTGCGGTCTGCAGGCTGCATACAAACCAATTGTCCTTTTTGTCGTCGTAATCGAGTAACGCTGGCTCGCCCGTTGCTGCTTGCCTCTCAAATGAGATTTTCACTCATATGTATGATCTTTCAGGGGTCAGGCAGAGGCTACGGAGAGTGATATCTTTGACCTTCGATGTGCACACTGCGCACTCTACTTCTTTCACCTGTTACTTCAAGTGGAAGTGTTATAAACAAATCACATGTTCAGTGCATGTGCACATTAATTTTGGGGGTCTGGAGCCCGCCAACCCACACACTGAAACAAGACCATGGCTCAAACTGGGGAGGGTTATGATCTTAATCGTTAATTCACAGGATCCCCATGCTTTGTTCTTTCTGTTCGACACTGGGCTGGGTTTTTCAAGTAAACTGACAATTCGGGTGGTTCGTACCCATTGCCCACAGGGCACAGCTCACCGGACCCCTGGGAGGACCCCGCCAACACTATAGAGGTATAAATCTGTGAAGCAGTGGAACTGCATTCTCTGGAGTGATTACGTTGCTTTGGGGAGGAGCCGAAGTGGTGTTTATGATGTGGAACTAAGCATCCACCATCTGTACCTCAGTCACTCTTATGAAATATTCACAGCAAAGGTCCAGCTTCCAGTGTAAAGCATTTCTGATCGAGTGGATGCTGTTGCCGTAGCAAAAGGGGTCAAACTTCCTGTTATTACCCTTTATTACAGACCCCTTGTATGAGTCTGTGTTTAATAACTAATGAATAAATGCTACATTCGATGGTCCATAGAAGAATATATCTCTGATATGTATGCATTAATATGGAATTCAAGTTTATCAGGTGTTTTTTAAGAGCTCAGCCAATCAGATTTCACAGCAAGGGCTATGGTAAGCTGTATGTTCATTAGTCTGTCTAACCTGCTTCAAGCTGGCAAGCTTACAGAGCCTTCCACATGGTGAATATACAGTGCTGTTATAATCCAAGCGTACTCACATATTGTTGGTATTAGGAAACGTTTTTTTGTTTGTAGACGACTGTTAGACCCACGTTCTTTTGTGAAATAAAGGGCATTAATAGGGAGATTAGTGTCCTGTAGCTGATTGCTTTACATTGTGCTTGGTGATCTTATGCTCATCAAGTTCACCTTTTGTTCACAGTGATTTTCTTTGGGGTCATGTTGACTACGCAGAGTTATACATAGGGCTGGACGATACGGCCAAAATTTAAATTCACAATATGTTTCTTAATTGTGGTCAATCCGATATAATGCCGATATTGAAATGAACAGTGTAAAATCCGCTGAACAAACAAGAAACTTGACATCACCATCAAACATAAACCTATTGGCTTTGTCAATATTAATATTTTTAAACTAAATTTAAAATTGAGTGCTGACCTGATGACAGCATCCTGTAATAACCCTCAGTAAGTGACAGATGCTGTAAATAATGTATGTTAAAATATATAGAAAATGTGTTTAAAAACCATTATTTAATTTATCCATTATCTGTAACCCTTATCCAGTTCAGGGTCGCGGTGGGTCCAGAGCCTTCCTGGAATCATTGGGTGCAAGGCGGGAACACACCCTGGAGGGGGCGCCAGTCCTTCACAGGGCGACACACACTCACACATTCACTCACACACTCACACCTACGGACACTTTGAGTCGCCAGTCCACCTACCAACTTGTGTTTTTGGAGCGTGGAAGGTAACCGGAGCACCACGCAGACACGGAAAACACACCACACTCCTCACAGTCACTCGGAGGAAACCCACGCAGACACAGGGAGAACACACCACACTCCTCACAGACAGTCACCCAGAGGAAACCCACACAGACACAGGGAGAACACACCACACTCCTCACAGACAGTCACCCGGAGGAAACCCACGCAGACACAGGGAGAACACACCACACTCCTCACAGACAGTCACCCGGAGGAAACCAACGCAGACACTGGGAGAATACACTAAACTCCTTTCCACACAGTTCCACAGTGCTTGTGGATGAGAGAGAGAGAGAGCTGCCAGCTCACAGGGCTGGAAGTGTGGGTCTTGGCTGGACGCTGAGGATAGGAGTGTGTGGCTTGATAAAGTTAATCTGTACCCAAGGGTCATTAGCCCAACTGAGCTAATATTAGAATGTGGCTTTGAACTCTGAACTCACAGATTAATTTTGAAGGTATTTGATCTTTAGCATTAACTGCCTTTATTTTAAAAAAAGAAAAAAAAACTAATGGAAAATTAGCACTGCCCTCAGATCAGGAGGAAGTCAACTGGAACATAAATATGGTTGATGAAGGCTGGACAATCAGAAATTCCTAACATAACTGTTCCGATCACGTTATGACACCAGCGCTCTCCTTAAAGCCAGCTGTGAAGCTAGGGGTGGACAGGTTGATGATATGTTATCATTATTCTCATAAATCTGTTACAGTACACTTCTCTGAGTCTGAGAAGAAGGGCCATCAGTATGTCTAGAAGATCCCAGGGCTGCTCTACACTGTGGTGGCACCTTTTACAGTCACTGGTGGTATACTCAAGGGTTAATTTCAGTACCTTTTAATTAGGGGACATAATTGTATCTTATTGTATAATGACTGTAGACTTTAAAGTTATGATGATTTCACCACTGCAGTGGTCTAACTATTGTTCCTATCATTTAGAGTTTGAGAGTTCACTGCCTGGTAATGTGTCTCAACCCTTTTCACCAACTCGGAAACGGTTTGGCTCCTGTTCCAGAACCAGAAAAGATAGTTCTAGCATGGAACCAAAGTATAGTAGGATCTTCAGTGCAAACATTAACAGTCTGTGGATGGTGTGCTGGGTAAAAGACCAGAGAACCAGATGAATGTGTGTGTACCTTTTCATTTTGAAGTGGGAAATTAGCCATTACCCTATTTCTGACTTCAAAAAACAATCACAAGGAAATAAAAACAGGAAAATGCTCCATCTGTGTTTCTCGTACTGATCAGTAAGACTTGAGGTCCCTTCTTTTACTGTTATCCACTGTTAGAATTAGAATTAGAGTCAATTTATTGGCCACGGTGCTTACACACAGAGGAATTTGTTCTCCGCATTTAATGCAATCCACACAGCTCCAGGGACCTGAAGGTTGTGGGTTCGAGTCCCGCTTGGGGTGACTGTCTGTGAGGAGTGTGATCTGTTCTCCCTGTGTCTGTGTGGGTTTCCTCCGGGTGACTGTCTGTGAGGAGTGTGGTCTGTTCTCCCTGTGTCTGCGTGGGTTTCCTCCGGGTGACTGTCCGTGAGGAGTGTGGTGTGTTCTCCCTGTGTCTGCGTGGGTTTCCTCCGGGTGACTGTCTGTGAGGAGTGTGAGGTGTTCTCCCTGTGTCTGCGTGGGTTTCCTCCGGGTGACTGTTTGTGAGGAGTGTGGTGTGTTCTCTCTGTGTCTGCGTGGGTTTCCTCCGGGTGACTGTCTGTGAGGAGTGTGGTGTGTTCTCCCTGTGTCTGCGTGGGTTTCCTCCGGGTGACTGTCTGTGAGGAGTGTGGTGTGTTCTCCCTGTGTCTGCGTGGGTTTTCTCCGGGTGACTGTCTGTGAGGAGTGTGGTGTGTTCTCTCTGTGTCTGCGTGGGTTTCCTCCAGGTGACTGTCTGTGAGGAGTGTGGTGTGTTCTCCCTGTGTCTGCGTGGGTTTCCTCCAGGTGACTGTCTGTGAGGAGTGTGGTGTGTTCTCCCTGTGTCTGCGTGGGTTTCCTCCGGGTGACTGTCTGTGAGGAGTGTGGTGTGTTCTCCCTGTGTCTGCGTGGGTTTCCTCCGGGTGACTGTCTGTGAGGAGTGTGGTGTGTTCTCCCTGTGTCTGCGTGGGTTTTCTCCGGGTGACTGTCTGTGAGGAGTGTGGTGTGTTCTCCCTGTGTCTGCGTGGGTTTCCTCCGGGTGCTCCGGTTTAATCCCACAGTCCAAAAACACACGTTGGTAGGTGGATTGGCGACTCAAAAGTGTCCCTAGGTGTGAGTGTGTGTTGCCCTGTGAAGGACTGGCGCCCCCTCCAGGGTGTATTCCCACCTTGCGCCCAATGATTCCAGGTAGGCTCTGGACCCGGTGCCCGGGAAGCAGTTGAGAGTTAGGTGACTTGCATAAGGACATTTCAGTCATGACCTGCCATGACCTTTGGTGATCAAACCAGCAACCTTCTGATCATACGCCCAGTTTCCTAACCACCAGGCCATGGCTGCCCCAACTGGGTTTATCCAGTTGACTCTGTCTGTTTATCTCTGGCTCTGGGGCAGGAGTGGAGTTCAGCCACTGTGACGCTGGGACAGAACAATTCCGCCAACACCCTCTGTGGATAAAAACATCCACAATGCTTGGGCCACTTGACAATGGCAAAAATGAGTAAGTGGCAAAATAGGTGCAGATTTAAATATGAAATACTGGACTGTCCAGTGGGAATAAGCCTTTTGTGTGTTTTTTATAGACTCTAGTAAAATCCTAGTAACAACATACCTTCAGGCATGTGATGTTCTCTGTGGTTCATAAAGTTTTATCATGTCTGTAAAGGTTTTACATTTAAGGAGCATTTGCTTCTCTTAACAAATAATCTGGTGTTTATTTTTTATCAGTTAATGATTGTTTAATGTTCATACAACATCTTTCCGCATTGCTGCCAATAATTAGATGATGGTGTGTTTTCCGTCAGTGGAAAGTTTTTCGTTCCGCTTGGAAGGTGAGCTCCCTGCTCTGTTCAGGGGCGGGATTCCTGTAAAACTCTCAGTATAAAAGATGCCTGTGTGATATTTATTGTGGTTCGTACACTGACAGTGGAAACAAGGGGTAAAATGCATTTGTGATTTTAACGAGGCTGATTCAATCTGAATCTTCTGTAACCATTTCATCCTGATCAAGGTCTCACAGGGCATCACACAATCATCCAGTCACTCACACACTCCACACCAGCATGTCTTTTTGGACTGTGGTAGGAAAAGGGAGCACCCAGATCAGTGTGTGAAACTGACCACAGCTATAGGTGGGCATGTGAATGGGTGAGTGTGTGAAACTCTTCACAGGTGTGAGTTACTGGGTGAGTGTGTGAGACTGTCCACTGGTGAGTGTGTGAGTGACTGGATGAGTGAGTGACACTGCCCACAGGTGTAAGTGACTGGGTGAGTGTGTGAGTGACTGGGTGAGTGTGTGAGACTGTCCACAGGTGTGAGTGTGTGAGTGAGTGGGTGAGACTGTCCACTGGTGTGTCTGTGAGTGACTGGGTGAGTGTGTGAAACTGTCCACAGGTGTGTGTGTGTGAGTGACTGGGTGAGTGAGTGAAACTGTCTACAGGTGTGATTGACTGGGTGAGTGTGTGAGTGACTGGGTGAGTGAGTGCAACTGTCTACAGATATGAGTGTGTGATTGACTGTGTGAGTGACAGGGTGAGTGTGTGAGTGACAGGGTGAGTGTGTGAGTGACTGGGTGTGTGTGTGAAACTGTCCACAGGTGTGAGTGTGTGAGTGACTGGGTGAGTGTGTGAAACTGTCCACAGGTGTGAGTGTGTGAGTGACTGGGTGAGTGTGTGAAACTGTCCACAGGTGTGAGTGACTGGGTGAGTGTGTGACATGGTCCACAGGTGTGAGTGTGTGAGTGACTGGGTGAGTGTGTGACACTGTCTACAGGTGTGAGTGTGTGAGTGACTGGATGAGTGTGTGAAACTGTCCACAGGTGTGAGTGACTGGGTGAGTGTGTGACACGGTCCACAGGTGTGAGTGTGTGAGTGACTGGGTGAGTGTGTGACACTGTCTACAGGTGTGAGTGTGTGAGAGACTGGGTGAGTGTGTGAATGACTGGGTGAGTGTGTGAATGACTGGGTGAGTGTGTGAGTTACTGGGTGAGTGTGACACGGTCCACAGGTGTGAGTGTGTGAGTGACTGGGTGAGTGTGTGACACTGTCCACAGGTGTGAGTGTGTGAGTGACTGGATGATTGTGTGAGTGACTGGGTGAGTGTGTGAGTAACTGGATGATTGTGTGAGTGACTGGATGATTGTGTGAGTGACTGGGTGAGTGTGTGAGTGACTGGGTGTGTGTGACAGACTGGGTGAGTGTGTGACACTGTCCACAGGTGTGAGTGTGTGAGTGACTGGGTGAGTGTGTGAGTGACTGGGTGAGTGTGTGAGAGACTGGATGAGTGTGTGAATGACTGGGTGAGTGTGTGAGAGACTGGATGAGTGTGTGAGTGACTGGGTGATTGTGTGAGTGACTGGGTGAGTGACTGGGTGAGTAAGTGACACTGTCCACGTGTGAGTGTGTGTTGTTATTGAAACCTTTCATTGTTGATATGTATTGGTATTGAATTGTTGTCCAGCCCTAAATCAGATTGACTTTTTTTCTGAAGTCTGATCATTATAAAGCCTAAGACCATGTTAATGACTACCCTGAGTGCTGCTGTTATTCTCTTAACCCCAGATTACTCCTGCAGGAGGGAGGCCTGTCCTCTCCAGCAGCTTAGTGTCACTGAGCTGAATGATTTTTCTCATGTGAATTTGAAAGCATCTGAAATAATTTGCTAAAATTGCAGTGCCATTGAAATATGATTTTTTTCACTCTTTCTCTTTTTCCTCTCTGTCTTTGTCTCTCTGACCCTCACAGCCAACCCCCCTCCCCACCGTCTCATGGTACATCAGTAGTAGGTTGACAGGAGTGAAGAGATGGGGTTTCTGACCCTTTGCTCTATCCATTCCCCTGCCACCGAACAAGTGCTGGAATAAGTGTGAGATCTTTAACTGCACTGTCAGATCTCATCAGGGTTCCTCAGTAAACGCCAGAGGCCTTTCAGCCGGCTTTCAGTCTTCCAGCATCACGTTCCTCTCTGCTCCATCAACCACATTTGCTTACACACACTCATCTCCTGAGGCGGTGTGAGGACAGTGTTCCAGTGACTTGGCTGTGCCAGACCTCTAACAAAATAACCCTCATAAATCTGTCACAATCGTGACATTTCAGTAGACAGTGAATTCCCAAAGTTTTCCTTAATTGTATTCCTATTTTCTCCCCAAACAATAGTCCTCACCAATCCCACCATAAAATAAGCTAGGATCCGCCCCACAATTAAACACACCATGCCACCAACCTAGGAGGGTGAAGGCAACATGCTTTCCTCAAAACGTGTGAAGCCAGCAACTCCCTTTTTTCAAAGCCATAGCACAACTCTACAGTTTTGGAGGCGAGCGGCTACGTTCACACAGCGGGTAGAAATGGCCCAAATCTGTTTCCTCATATGTGTTATAAATGTGGCTGTGTGAACAGCAAAAATCTCATTGAATCTGACCATTTAAGATCAGATTTGGGACCCCCTGTGTGTGTGGTACTTAAATCAATTCTACATCAGATTTGTGGCGATGCCAGCTCTGAATTCATGTGACTTTTACATCGATTCAGGAACGCCGAGAATGATCTTTGGACTCTGTTTTCCACATAGAAATCGTTTGGGCCACATGGCTGATGGTCATCTTTCTTTCTAGCTGTACCAAAAGTAGCATGCAAATTTTGTATGCAAATGATATATTGTTGATATTCTAAGTGAAAGTGAGTACACAGTCAGTCCAGGTCATTAGTCACTGCTACCCACCAGTCCCTATCAGCACAGTGGTCTTCAGCTGCAGTCGCACAGGGCTTTCTGACTTTTATGGGAAGCCGAAGTGTGTTCCACTGGAATGTGAACAATATAAAGGAATGGATCCCTGAGGTCTTATACTGTAGCTTTAGAAAGGTCACTGTGCACTGAGCCGTGCATCTTCATCTTCTACTTTATTCAGCTGTTAAATTTAGTCTGAAGAAGCCCACCGGGTACGTTCCCGCATTCCTGCTCACAGCAGCCGCAGCTTACGTCAGTCCCAGATGTGTTTTTAAAGGCAAACCTTGAGCTCTGACTTTTTGCCACCTCAGGCACTCCACTGAACAATGGGCTATTTGAATTGGTAATCCTCACAAAGTGCTTTATGCCTGCTGCCATTCCTTTATTCTCGTGGAAACTCACTGACCAAAACCCTTCCTTTCCTACAAGTGCCTAATATGGACTTTTTGGATGAGCTAATGTTTGGATTTGTCTCAGCAGAGCGAGGTTGGAAGACCATGAAGACGGGATGAACTTAACCAGTGTATATTGTTTTCCAGACTGGGTTTAAGCCTAGTCTTGTACTACGTAGTACTCTGAAGCAAGATGATAATTCTCATTAAAATCTAAGCCATGCAGTGGTGTTATAGATGGATTTTTAAAGATGTTGTACTCTGTCCTCTGGCTCACATCCTGGGATGAACAATATATTGTAACAGTACTGGTATGGGGAAAATCTAACGATATGTAAACAAGCTCTATAATAACACAGACATATTATTAGTGGGGTGGGACCATCCTAGATTTTAACATGAGTTAAGAGTTTTGGTCATAGTCCAATCATAGATACACTGTAAAGCAGTTCAAAATATGTAGAGAGAAGGATGTTCTGAGTGCTAGCGCTGTGCAGTTCAGTTCAGCACAGTCCAACAATGCACACCGACACACGTGTTGACAAAAAAAACCTTCAGAGAGAGAGCAATTTCCAGTGACTTGTGCTGGAGACACAGAAATGTTCAAAAATATGTGAAATAAGACGGTTCTACACCATTTTGAGGCACAACTGGGGCTAACAGGCTTTTGCTAGCACACCACAGCAGATGGTTTTCCAGTGGACTGAGGCTCAAACCACACACATTTAGAGATAAAGTCTCATACATGTGAGTAGCACAAAGTCCAGTGAAGGGTTTTCTGAGTATTTTGTCTGTTTTCAGCTTCATTCCTCTCTAATTCAGCGCTAAACTCACAACTGCTGTGGGCTACTGGGCTTGTGTTTTTTCCTCCCACTCCTTTTCAGTGTGTGACATCAGCAGTCAGTGAGCTCCCACAGCGCCCCCTCGCTGTGGCTCTATTAAATGCTCATAAATGAACTCTGGCCTTGTACTTAATGTAATATATGTATATATATATATATATATATATATATATATATATATATATATATATATATAGATAGATAGATAATTATCTCAATCTAAATATTTGGAACATCATCACAGTTTAAAAAAAAAAATTAAAAAAAATCCTACTAAACCTTGTAGAGTGAATACATCAGTTTTTTTTTTTTACTGTTGCTGCTTTTATTATATTGCCATTGTTTTAAATATTCTAATGTTTAACAGAGCACAGATACACAGTATGCACATTTTACAAATCCACAAGTAAGTGTCATGATTATACTGCTGACACACTGAAGAACTGAATAAGTAATAACTGAATAAAACGGCATAAATAAAAACGGCATAATGTCCTTACCATAAAATGTCAATAATACATTCTTAAAACATAAACATCTCCACGGTTCAGTGCAAGCCTTGCTCTGGAGACTAAAGACACATTAACCGTGTTTAAACACAAGCATTTCACCAGTTCTTCCTCACTAGTTGTATATAAACATCATTTTAAAGCAGCCTCTGTGGAGACTTTATAATGGATGTTTATGTAGCTGTGGTTAGCTGATGCTAATCAGCTAGTTAGCGCTTTGGCTGCTCAAATGGAACACACAGTCAAACCTTTGTTCTCTGCTTTGTCAGTTACAAACACTTTAATGGCATTATTTAGTGCATAGCACTATATGGAGGCCTCTAATTAATATCAGGTGTAATTTTCTTTAGTTAGCAATCCGCTAAATATGAGTTAGCTCATAGGCTAAGATTCCAAACAGTGGGAGTGCACTTGGGGTGTGTTCATAAAGTCAAACGCTCCTGACGGTTCACATTTAATTGAAACTATCAGAAGTTTTTCTTAACTATTTCTGTTATGTGCCTGTTGTGATATTGTTTTTGTCAGCAAGACTTAATTGCAGTTTTTTTTGGGGCCTGTTCTGTGTCCTGTCTATTGTGTCTTTCTCTGAATCACCTCAGTGTTGTGGTGAGAAATATAATGAATTTATTGGTTGAATATTTTACCTCACAATGTGTTTCTTAGCATAAGCAATAAGACTTATCTGAATATATATATATATATATATATATATATATATATATATATATATATATTTATATGTGTTTACGAAGCCCCAGAATCTGTAAATGAGTAAATAAACAAACTGTTTTGGTCCGGTATGCTAGTCTCTCTCTCTCTTTTGCTGTTTCAGATCATTTAAGGTGGAAATGTCTCCAAACTAAAGAGGCAGCTAACTGCATTAGCTCTAACCAACAGTGCAAAAAAACTAAACAACTTGAGTTGCAAATTAGCTTCTGTGGTAATTTAAACAGTAAATAAAAACTTGCAGACGAGTTACACCTCAGCTGCGTACAAACAACAGCTGTTATTTCCCCATAAACACACCGTTTCATCTTTAAAAAACGCTGAGCTGTTTCCCCACATTCGTAGACGTTCTCTTCAAACAACACTGACCAACAACTTTGCTCATCATAAAGTGAACATATTTAAATCAGTTTAACCTATACATCGTACAGTTCCACGTATTGATGGTGTTTGTTTGCCACTGTCCTCAGGTTCTGGTGGGACGGACAGACATTGTTTGTCCGATAACAGAGTGCAGTGGCTACCTGGAGGAGAGCGAAGTGGTGGCCCACCTGGCTGCTGAAGAATTAGCAAAATATAAATACTTCCTGGAGCTGAACAGACTGGACTCCAGCACGAAACCGTGTCCACAGTGCAGCCTGTTCACCTCTCTGAAGGGACGGGGCCAGCAGGCACCCAGCAAAGTCGAACACAAATATAAGGTAATTTACAGCCTCATCATTGTGTTGAGCTGGATAAACATGCCATGGTTTATATTTTATTTACAATACAAATATAGCTAAATTAAATATACACCAATAACAGGTGATTTTAGTTCCTTCAGGACGCACGCATTGCAGACCCAGAAATGAAACTGGATGCCCTGGAGAACCTGCACACATGCCCAAAACTGATGGAGTGGTGTTTGTGATCCCAAACTGATCATCCAACACTAACTCACTGATATTGTCTTTGCTTATTGAGTTCAACAATCAGACTTTCTCTGTATAATAAATCCAGATTCATATAAATAAGAGAAAAAAAGAATGTGTGTTTCTTAATGTGCACTTAAACCCCTGTATTAATAGGCATTTTTAGACAGCATGGTTACATGTTTGGTGTGTTTCCTCCACAGATTCAGTGCACCAAGTGCCAGTTTGTGTGGTGTTTTAAGTGCCATGCTCCTTGGCACGAGGGCCTGAAATGTCGTGAGTACAGAAAGGGAGACAAACTGCTGCGTCACTGGGCCAGCGTCATCGAGCATGGCCAGAGGAATGCCCAGAAATGTCCACGCTGCAAGGTGAGCAGTCACATACACAGTGCCTTGAAGGTCCAGTCACTGATTTATTATTATTATTATTATTTATTAAAACAACTCAGAAGTGGACCCAAAATAATTTCCAAGTCACTGAACACTCCATTAAACAGTGGAAAGGATTTCCCACATGTGCATATCTGCCTAGACCAGACCATCGTCACAACCTGACTGACTGAGGAAGGCCACCAAGACACGTATGACTGCTCTGAAGGAGGTAAAAGCTTCAGCAGCTGAGATCAGAGAGACTCTAGATACGACAAGTGTTGTCCTGTTCTTCACCAGTGAGAAAGTGGGAAAGAGAAAGCTGCAGTTGAAGAAAGCTCATAGTAGGCACTGGCTCTGTAGGCAGCTGGTTAATTTGGCTGCATCCAAACCGACATCTGTCCTCATGAGGCAGATTGTTGAGACGGTCTAGGTAGAGGTTCCTGCCAACTGCACCTAACTGCTGTTTACTTACCTCAGCGGCTAGCATCACTTCAGTGTGTCACTGCCATGGATTCTGCTCTTTTAGGTTTATCGTGATTTTAATTATTTTAGCTCTGGAAGTAGAGTGAAATAGATGGTAGTTGTACTTCCATTGCAGCATGGGATTGCCATAACAGCTGGATGCTGTTACAGTTGGATGCTGCCTTTTCAGCCAGATTCAGGTATCTCAGTAGGCAGCATATTAAAAGTATCTACGAATTGGGAAATCCTACATATCTGAAGTGCGTACACTATGACAAAAATGCTCTCTATGTAGACAGCTCACTAGGTTTTGGGACAGACGGATTAATACTCGATCACAGTCCACCCAAAGGCTGAACAAAGATTCTTTGGTCTAAGACCTAAATGGAGGTTTTTGGCCATCTGATCAGATGCTGTGTTTAGTGGATACCAAAACATTGCACATCTCCACAAACACACATTAAGCATGGTGGTGGCAGCATCATGCTCTGAGGATACTCTTCAGCAGCATGCCTGGGAAGGCTTGTAATGGTAGTGGGTAAAATGAATGCAGAACAATGCAGGGGCATCCTGGAAACGATTTGGTTCAGTCTGCGAGAGAGCTAAAACATGGGACAAGATTTATTTTCAGGCAAGACAATGACCCAAAGCATACAGCAAAAGCTACACCGAAATGCTTTAAAAACGACAACATGGATATTCTGGAGTCGCAAAATCAAAGCCCAGTGTTAATCCAACAGAGAGTCTGAGATCACCTAATCAGACCTATCTGATGCATCTAATACTTACTGACCTCCATCCATCCATCCATTATCTGTAACCGCTTATCCAATTTAGGGTCGCGGTGGGTCCAGAGCCTACCTGGAATCATCGGGCGCAAGGCGGGAATACACCCTGGAGGGGGTGCCAGTCCTTCACAGGGCAACACAGACACACACACATTCACTCACACCTACGGACACTTTCGAGTCGCCAATCCACCTACCAATGTGTGTTTTTGGACTGTGGGAGGAAACCGGAGTACCCGGAGGAAACCCACGCGGACACGGGGAGAACACACCAACTCCTCACAGACAGTCACCCGGAGGAAACCCACGCAGACACGGGGAGAACACACCAACTCCTCACAGAGCTGGAATCGAACCCACAACCTCCAGGCCCCTGGAGCTGTGTGACTGCGACACTACCTGCTGCGCCACCGTGCCGCCCTACTTACTGACCTGAAGATGGTAAATAATTTACATTATTATTATATATATATCTTTATATATCTTCATTTGACATTATATTTTTAATTAATTGACATGACTTTGTAGAAATCTGTTTTCACTTTGACATTAAATCGTTTTTTTTGTAAATTCTTGTCAAAGCCAAAATATATTGACCATAATTTAATTAATGAAATTAATAAAAGGGAAAAGGTCAAAGGGAGGGACTAATTTTAATACACTCTCAGTCTAAAGGTACGGTGGATGTACTTTATTGAACACCAAACATGCACACAGTGTAAATATATTCTTAAAGTTACAACAGTGTTTAAAAGTCCAGTTGTGTTCACTAAAGATACATTACCTTTTCTTCTCCAGAAGGAGAGGGGTATATCTGTAAACTTTCATTATAGAAGTGTGTAAAATAATAAATACACTAACAAAGCCCTGGAGATGAAATCGGGCGTGTGAAATTATCACATTATTTTAAAATCTACATGTGTAATAGAGTAGGGTACAAATGTGTTCCCTAGGTTTGAATATGGGCTCTTGAGGGTACCACCACTGTGACAGTTGTTCTGACCCTAACCCTAACCTTTCCACACCTTTAGATCTTGGAGCATTAAATATATAAAAGTCAGGTGCATCAAAATGTCTGTTATTGTAAAAATGGATCTATAATAATTGGCTTAAAAACTGTATTTAGATGAAATAAGTTAGGCCTAAATTATGATATAAGTAGAGCTCTCACATGAAAAAAATGACTGAATTCTGATTATTGAATTCAATATTTGTGGGTTCGATTCGCGCTCCGGGTGACTGTCTGTGAGGAGTG
The DNA here is from genome assembly GCF_029633855.1 of Hoplias malabaricus. NCBI lineage: Eukaryota > Metazoa > Chordata > Actinopteri > Characiformes > Erythrinidae > Hoplias > Hoplias malabaricus. The sequence goes on from NC_089806.1 coordinate 7,165,118, forward strand.
TGGTGTGTTCTCTCTGTGTCTGCGTGGGTTTCCTCCGAGTGACTGTTTGTGAGGAGTGTGGTGTGTTCTCCCTGTGTCTGTGTGGGTTTCCTCCGGGTGACTGTCTGTGAGGAGTGTGGTGTGTTCTCTCTGTGTCTGCGTGGGTTTCCTCCGAGTGACTGTTTGTGAGGAGTGTGGTGTGTTCTCCCTGTGTCTGTGTGGGTTTCCTCCGGGTGACTGTCTGTGAGGAGTGTGGTGTGTTCTCTCTGTGTCTGCGTGGGTTTCCTCCAGGTGACTGTCTGTGAGGAGTGTGGTGTGTTCTCTCTGTGTCTGCGTGGGTTTCCTCCGAGTGACTGTTTGTGAGGAGTGTGGTGTGTTCTCCCTGTGTCTGCGTGGGTTTCCTCCGGGTGACTGTCTGTGAGGAGTGTGGTGTGTTCTCCCTGTGTCTGTGTGGGTTTCTTCCGGGTGACTGTCTGTGAGGGGTGTGGTGTGTTCTCCCTGTGTCCGCGTGGGTTTCCTCCAGGTGACTGTCTGTGAGGAGTGTGGTGTGTTCTCTCTGTGTCTGCGTGGGTTTCCTCCGAGTGACTGTTTGTGAGGAGTGTGGTGTGTTCTCCCTGTGTCTGTGTGGGTTTCCTCCGGGTGACTGTCTGTGAGGAGTGTGGTGTGTTCTCTCTGTGTCTGCGTGGGTTTCCTCCGGGTGACTTTCTGTGAGGAGTGTGGTGTTTTCTCCCTGTGTCTGCGTGGGTTTCCTCCGGGTGACTGTCTGTGAGGAGTGTATATATGAATTCAGGGTTACAGATGAATGAATGAATGAATGAATGAATTCAATATTTGTATTATGTTCACCAGCTCAATAGCATTATTTCTTATTATTTTGAAGCAGAAATCACATGATCCTGAACAATGGAAGCACGTGATTTCTACCAAATACAGCTGGCATCGCTCAACTCCAGTGTTAAATCAGAGTGTTTACATACATCATACCTATCATTTATACACTCCACTGTAGCCCTGGTTGAGTAGAGCTGTTTACTTTGCTGTCTTTTAATGGACATTTCCATGCAGTTTGAAGCGTTAATACAAACACCAGGAATAGATTAACACTTAGGATACAGTGGAACAACAAAGACCACTGGAGCAGTTTCAGTTCTGACCGTTTGTATTTCTCTGTACTTCACAGTTTTTGAGTTGTTCATTGGCCTGCAAGCCTTATCTCCCTGAGAACTCTGTCTGAGCGTGTGGGAAGAAGGATGCGTTTGTTGTCTTTCTCTCTTCCTTCTTCCTTTGCTCGCTCCGTCTCTCTCTCATAACAATCCGTGGAAGTGGGACTTTCCAGGAAGCTGTGGCAGTGAGTTTCTGAGGTGAACTGAATTTACACAGAGCTGTTGGCAGGGCACTCGTGCGTCCACTCCTGCTCTCTCCACTCAGTTTTGGTCACTTGTGTGGGACGGTAAATTTTGACGGCGTCTCTGAGGCGATGGTAGTTTGACTCTGAGAATAAACAGACCCTCACCTTCCCGATCGAAGGCCAGGCCTCTATGAAAGGCTTATAAAACACAGGTAGTTTCACTGAGCAGGAACAGTTCTGGTATGTTCAGCATTCGAGGCATCCGTTCACTGCAGGAAACACTGGAAAACGCTGCTTTCTGGTAAACAGTTTTATTTCTATGTTGCTGAGCTTTGTTTTTGGAGGGGGTGGGGGTGTGCAGGGAGTTCAAGACACATCTCAGAACAAAGGCAGGAAAGCATGCAGAAATATGTGACCTTACTAACAAAGCTCATCAGTTGTGCTGGTTTCTTTTGATTCGTTTATTAAAGGAGAGTTCCAGTGATCTGTGTAATTCAATAGCAGTTCAATGAAAACATGAAACTCAGAGGGGGTTATGAAATGGTTAATTGTAATAGAATCTGATTGATTTAAAAGCAGCAGCTTCCTTTTATCTTGTGCCATGTTTAATGACGCTCGGCTCCCCACACATTCCAGAACTACTTTGGGCATTAGCTCAGTATTGTTTCTGACAGCGGTTATAAAACACGAGTGCTAACAATGGTCAGGGTTAAAGTGCTCTGAGTTTAAAATGTGGCTTTTCAAAAATAAACGTGTTACGCTGCGGATCCCTGTCTCCTGCAGATCCACATCCAGAGGACAGAGGGCTGTGATCACATGACCTGCACCCAGTGCAACACCAACTTCTGTTACCGCTGTGGGGAGAAATACCGCCACCTGCGCTTCTTCGGGGACCACACCTCCAACCTCAGCGTGTTCGGCTGCAAGTACCGCTACCTGCCCGATAAACCGCACCTCCGCCGGCTGCTCCGGGGCTCCGTCTGTGGTCAGTCTGCTCTGATACTCTGCTCTCAAAACTATCCTCCATTTGCTTTATGGTGGTCTTCTGGTGAGAAGTTACCCAAAGTCATAAACAAAGTCAAAACATAGTATTTCAAAAGTGTCTTATTACATATTAAATATAGGAAGTGCCATTTAACATGTCCTTCATTCATTCATTCATTCATTATCTGTAACTCTTACATAGTTCAAGGGCGTAAGGCGTGTCCAAACACGCATGTTGATTGGCTACTCCAAAGTGGCGCCCCCTACAGGGTGCGTTCACTCACTCATTCACTCACTCACTCATTTAGGAGTTGTACCACAAGGGGCACTATTTCCCACAGATTCACGTTTATGCACTGCTCCACAAAGTGGTTCTGTTGTGCTTTGCCTCAGTAACAGTTTGTGTCTTTGTTGTTTCTATGTTAAATATGATCTTATCTTTTTTTTTTTCCTCAAAGTGGAAGACGATACACTACAGGCACCCTTATTTCATACAGGTGCTTTTTTTATGGATGAACCAATAGACACGGCCAGCAGCTACTGTAACATCCTTGTTCATCGATTTATGTTGAAGATGAAGTTGTCCTTCTGTATTATGGGATGCGATTTGCTTCTAGTTTTTACTTTGCTGGGTGCGTTACCGTTTAAAGCTTGATTGGAACCCTAGAGGCTTCTTCCACGTGTGTTAACTTGTCCTGTTTGGCTTCAGTTATGGGGAGTTCCCCAGTTGTGGTGAATTACTCAGGGCATGAGTCAGTGTGATGGACGGCAGGAGGCCTGTCCCCGCGCATGTGATTCGGTTTGATTCCATTTGAAAATGCTGAACCGTGTATTTTGGCTTTTTGTTTGTGTGCACTTGCACTAATGTGAACTCGGATCAAAACAAAAGAGGCCTGTTGCTCGGCTGGGGCAGCTGACGGAGCGGTGCTGGCATTTATCTCTCTGATAAGCCTTTTAGGAAAAACCTTCTGATGCAGCATTGGCTTCTGTTCAGAAAGGGGATGAATTCCCAGCTTATGACGATGATGCTGGTGATGACGATGATGAAGGTTTGCATGCAGCGTCTCTGCTCTGTGGAGAATGCTGCTGTGTGTTTTTCATGATATGGGGAGAGCACATTCTGTTACAGAGTTATTTGTAGTTTTTGTAATAAACTGATTAATGCTCACTTTGATGCACATGTTTATTTGTTCAATTTAAAATATTGAAAACAAGAATAGTACAATAAAAGGCGTCCTGCGCAGAATATTTGGGAAATAAAGTATAAATGAATAAATATATATACAAGAGGTCCTCGGGTTACGTTAATCCAGAGTTACGATGTTTCGTGGTTACGACACATCTCCCATTTACTGTTTAAAGCCTTGTTTCGACTTACGTGGTTTTGCGTTGTAAATGTCGTAACGTGAACTTCGTGTTTGGTGTGTGCAGCGCGGCGGAAGAATACACGGCTATGCGACTCGGGACCAAGGAGGATAGGTGTTAGGATAGTGATAAGTGCTTACAGTATGTTATTTACGTACAGTATGTACATATGTTCCGACTTACACCGAAAATCGGTTTACGACGCGACGTAGGAACGGATCAACGTCGTAAGTCGAGGACCCCCTGTATGCTGTATATAATGTGTGTGTGTCATTTTTCCAGTTGAGCCCCATGCAGATGTAATATTTCAAGATACTTATCCAGAGGTATATTCAGTTCCAGGCAAGTTATGTATAAGATAACACGTTATTAGGCAGCTGCAGTATTAGGAGTCTTGCCCAAGGACTCTTGATGCTGTAGCTTGCTGAGAACTGAACCCTGGCCTGCAGCACTGAACTCTAGTCAATGTTTGTGAATTTCACCTTTCACACTAATAGCCATTTATGGAGCATTGCCTGGTCAGGATATGTCAGGACATTCAGGCATGTCGGGATAATTCTGGAAACACACGTACGTGATGTAACGTTGACTGAATGACTGTGTGAATAATTTGCAGTACATTTTGTTGAAAGATGATGTCCTTATTGGCTTCACCAAGCAGTGTATCACAGATAATAATGACAATAACTATTATTGATTTATCATACAATATATGGACACTACCTCAGTCATTTTTTGCTGACCTCAGTATTTTTCTCATTGTTTTTACACAAGTGTTTACGTAAGAATGAAGTCACCGATGTTTTATCCGCTCGCTCTGTTGTGTTCTCTGGTTTTCTCTGGCCTCTCTGTTTCTGAGAATTTAAGTGGATTTGTTTGATAACTGTTTTTTTTTTTTTTGTTTGTTTGTTTTTATGCTTTGTTTATTATTTTACCATTTATTTATTTCAAATCCAATGTCTGAATATCCTTAACTACATTTTTGCTAAAACTTCATTCATTCATTCATTCATTTATTATCTGTAACCCTTATCCAGTTCAGGGTCGGGGTGGGTCCAGAGCCTACCTGGAATCATTGGGCGCAAGGCCGGAATACACCCTGGAGGGGGCGCCAGTCCTTCACAGGGCAACACAGACACTCACACCTACAGACATTTCTGAGTCGCCAATCCACCTACCAACTTGTGTTTTTGGACTGTGGGAGGAAACCGGAGCACCCGGAGGTAACCCACGCAGACACAGGGAGAACACACCACACTCCTCACAGACAGTTACCCGGAGGAAACCCACGCAGACACAGGGAGAACACACCACACTCCTCACAGACAGTCACCCGGAGGAAACCCACGCAGACACAGGGAGAACACACCACACTCCTCACAGACAGTCACCTGGAGGAAACCCACGCAGACACAGGGAGAACACACCACACTCCTTACAGACAGTCACCCGGAGGAAACCCACGCAGACACAGGGAGAACACACCACACTCCTTACAGACAGTCACCCGGAGGAATCCCACGCAGACACAGAGAGAACACACCACACTCCTCACAGACAGTCACCCGGAGGAAACCCACACAGACACAGGGAGAACACACCACACTCCTCACAGACAGTCACCCGGAGGAAACCCACACAGACACAGGGAGAACACACCACACTCCTCACAGACAAGTCACCCGGAGGAAACCCACACAGACACAGGGAGAACACACCACACTCCTCACAGACAAGTCACCCGGAGGAAACCCACACAGACACAGGGATAACACTCCCTTGCAAAATGATACTGTTGCGTTATCTTTATATCGGTAGCATAAAATTGATATAAAATGACAATAACATTGTTTATCCCAATTATTTCTGGGACAGTAGAGTGATCCCTCATGTAGACGTCTAGTCTAGTCACAACATTGTCAGGAACTGTTCTAGGTCAACCCTTAGACTCAGACACAATTAATCCAACATAGTGCTCCATAACGTTAATGGAATATTAATGTTGAGATTGAATACTGATGCACTGAAAACACTGCGTTAATGTTGTGGTTATTGTGACCTGCTTTATTAGTGCCAACCCTGATGACCACCTGCATTATATACTGTTGGTCAAAGCAGCTCAGCCCCACTGAGGGACCATGGAGCTCTGGAGGTGCCCTGTATAATATCTAAGGGACTGAAATAGCCCTGAGGCTGGATCTCAGACTGAGCTGTGTTTGTGTTCTGTTTATTTTGCAGTGAGTAAAGTGCTGGTGGCTCCAGTGGTCATCGTCCTGGTGGTGGTTGTGGGGGCCTTGGCTCTTGTTATAGGTGAGAATTTTCTGTTCCATCCTGCAGCTGATCAACGCAGTACACACTGATCCTGTTTGTGTCTGTTTTATGCACGGCTCTGACTTTTATGAGAGTTTGAAATATGCTGTTTTCATCCGGGAAGCATGTAAAATCATGTTGGCTCGACTTTCCGCAGCAGGAGCCAGAACCGTTCGACTCAGAGGGACGTAGAGCTCTTTACTGGGAGCTTTTTCAAAAAGTAGTTTAGCTAAATAAGCTAAGCCCTAAGTGAAGCCTGTCCAGTAACGGGATAATACCCAAAGCTAGGATCATTTAGGCCACTAATGTCACGGTAGGACGTTTTGATACAGTCCCATTCCTGCTCTAAGAGAAGGCTTGTGGACATTTAGCTGTGGGGCTTTCTGCTGTGGACTCCGTAGTGGTAAAATGTTATGCAGTGTGAAATAAAACAGTATTTAAAGCTTAAAAAGAAGTGAATGCATTCTCTACAGACAGCACACAGTGCGATGGCGTCTGTAGAGGATGTGATCTTTTATTTTTTTACATAGACACTCAATAATTCATGTTACTTGCTCGTTCTGAACCTTCTTTACTGTTGGTCTCACCCAGGTCTCTTCGCATTCCCGGTTTACTACATCTGCAAGAAGCGCAGGAAGCACTCTAATGGGTCGGGACGCTGGCTGTGCTGAGTCTCTCTCTCTCTCTCTGTTTCTCTATCTCTCTCTCTCTCACACAGACACAAACACATACAGAGATAGCTCTATGCGCCAGGACGGCAGCCACAGTGGGAGGAAAAATCACAGAGTGAGCTCACTGCACTGCAGCCCAGTGCAAAACAAAGTCGACATGGATGCTCTCCATCTGTTCCCTCCCCCCTTCGCTCGTCTGGCCTTGTGCTCCTGCCACAGGACAAAGACCACAGACGCTACCCTGCTGAGGATTTTTCACAAATCAGCCGGTTTACAAATATACGCATACTCGCTGTAGAGGGGATTAAAGCTGTGTTTAGTCTAGAATATTCTGTTCGTACATAGAAATATTTTAATATGTTTAGTCTGGTCTTTTTATGAAAATACTTTTAAAAGGAATACTCCACTTTTTTCAACACAACCTCTTTCTGCTGCATGTGCGGTTTACAGTCGATTTTCACACAAATTGAAAATTGCCGCATACATTCCCTGGATGTAACTGCAAACCTGTTAAGTCTGTAACTTGTTAGCTTTACTGTGTTACTATTACTACATTACTGTGCACTCACAAGACGTAATGGGGAAAAAGCAGCTCGTCACTTCTATGGTAATGTGTTCATTCATTCATTCATTGTCTGTAACCCTTATCCAGTTCAGGGTCGTGGTGGGTCCGGAGCCTACCTGGAATCATTGGGTGCAAGGCGGGAATACACCCTGGAGGGGGCGCCAGTCCTTCACAGGGCGACACACACTCACACATTCACTCACACCTACGGACACTTTTGAGTCGCCAATCCACCTACCAACGTGTGTTTTTGGACTGTGGGAGGAAACCAGAGCACCCGGAGAAAACCCATGCAGACACAGAGAGAACACACCACACTCCTCACAGACAGTCACCCTGTCTGCAGTAACTTCATTTGTTCCATGTTTTAAAAACGTCTAAAATGGCATTAAAAGCAAAGGATCAAACCCCACAGCAGCGCTCTCCCCATTGGTAGGTAGCTTAGCGACTCAAAAGTGTCCAAGGGTGTGAGTGAACGTGTGAGTGTGTCTCACCCCGCAAAGGACTGGCGGCCCCTCCAGGGTGTGTTCAAGTGATTCCGGGTAGGCTCCAGATGCACCACGACCCTGAACTGGATACGAGCTTACAGACAAAGAATGAACGACTGAATGAATGAATGGATGAATGCCCACTTTAAACTAGCCAGTTTGTTATAGTGAGGTTGAGTTAGAAGTTCAGGCCTCATAGTCATTGACTGCATTATGTAACTTATGTAAACAAAGTCACGAAGTCAGCTGACATACACCTGCCAATTACACACAAGGAAAGTAACTGTATCCTATAAACTCATTGTATGAGAGATTCCAGTAATAGCTCTTATTAAAGCAGTAACTCTAATGTGTTCCACGATTCGATGGGAAACAGTAATCTCATTAATGCCTTTGTATTAAATAATTCACTACACAGGCGCCAGTTAGAGATGAGATTGAAAAAGACTGGAGTATTCCTTTAAGTGAACGGGTTTTGCGAGTGTGAATTCAGGGATTCTATAGGTTTCGGAACGAATCCAGTCCTTCCCTCTCCCGCCGAGCACCCCCTTCCTGACAGACTAGCACGCTGTGCCAACATCCACTGGAATTTGCATCATCAACAAAAGCGCGAGTGTGCCTGAGCAGAGGAGAGCGGCCGCAGATCCCTGCCAACGTACGGCGTGATGCGCCATCACTGCTGACTTTGTCTCGCGGATTGTTGCCACGCCGTCTGTTTGTCAAAACCCATGCACATCTAACCGTGTCAAACAGCGTGGACCCGGAGGAGCTACTGCATACATATAGACTTAAGAACATCATCCTGATACAGATCTACACAAATTAACTTAATTATGGGCCACTCTGGTGCACATTTCTGTGTTTACCTTTAGTGTTTTTGAGCTTTGCTCAGAAGGTTACATTTCCAGAGCCTTTGCACCAGTTATTTGCATTTCGCATAAGTCACTTTTCTTGTCTGCGCTACGCTCTTGTGCAATCATATGCAAAACGTGGACCTCTCCTGGTCACAGGGCATGGTTTGTTGCCACAGCTTCTACAGGCTGTTACAGTCCATACACTTTGGTTACAGCCAGTCTTTAATCGTGGGTTTTTGCGCAAACCCCATTTTATTTTGTCCAGTTCAGGGTCGCGGTGGGTCCAGAGCCTACCTGGAATCATTGGGCGCAAGGCGGGAATACACCCTGGAGGGGGCGCCAGTCCTTCACAGGGCAACACACACACTCACACACTCACACCTACGGACACTTTTGAGTCACCAATCCACCTACCAACGTGTGTTTTTGGACTGTGGGAGGAAACCGGAGCACCCGGAGGAAACACACGCAGACACAGGGAGAACACACCACACTCCTCACAGACAGTCACCCGGAGGAAACCCACGCAGACACAGGGAGAACACACCACACTCCTCACAGACAGTCACCCGGAGGAAACCCACGCAGACACAGAGAGAACACACCACACTCCTCACAGACAGTCACCCGGAGGAAACCCACGCAGACACAGAGAGAACACACCACCCACCTCACAGACAGTCACCCGGAGGAAACCCACGCAGACACAGGGAGAACACACCACACTCCTCACAGACAGTCACCCGGAGGAAACCCACGCAGACACAGGGAGAACACACCACACTCCTCACAGACAGTCACCCGGAGGAAACCCACTCCTCACAGACAGTCACCCGGAGGAAACCCACGCAGACACAGGGAGAACACACCACACTCCTCACAGACAGTCACCCGGAGGAAACCCACGCAGACACAGAGAGAACACACCACCCACCTCACAGACAGTCACCCGGAGGAAACCCACGCAGACACAGGGAGAACACACCACACTCCTCACAGACAGTCACCCGGAGGAAACCCACGCAGACACAGGGAGAACACACCACACTCCTCACAGACAGTCACCCGGAGGAAACCCACGCAGACACAGAGAGAACACACTACACTCCTCACAGACAGTCACCCGGAGGAAACCCACGCAGACACAGGGAGAACACACCACCCTCCTCACAGACAGTCACCCGGAGGAAACCCACGCAGACACAGAGAGAACACACCACGCTCCTCACAGACAGTCACCCGGAGGAAACCCACGCAGACACAGAGAGAACACACCACGCTCCTCACAGACAGTCACCCGGAGGAAACCCACGCAGACACAGAGAGAACACACCACGCTCCTCACAGACAGTCACCCGGAGGAAACCCACACAGACACAGAGAGAACACACTACACTCTTCACAGACAGTCACCCGGAGGAAACCCACGCAGACACAGGGAGAACACACCACACTCCTCACAGACAGTCACCTGGAGGAAACCCACGCAGACACAGGGAGAACACACCACCCACCTCACAGACAGTCACCCGGAGGAAACCCACACAGACACAGAGAGAACACACTACACTCCTCACAGACAGTCACCCGGAGGAAACCCACGCAGACACAGGGAGAACACACCACACTCCTCACAGACAGTCACCTGGAGGAAACCCACGCAGACACAGGGAGAACACACCACCCACCTCACAGACAGTCACCCGGAGGAAACCCACACAGACACAGAGAGAACACACTACACTCCTCACAGACAGTCACCCGGAGGAATCCCACGCAGACACAGGGAGAACACACCACACTCCTCACAGACAGTCACCCGGAGGAAACCCACGCAGACACAGAGAGAACACACCACGCTCCTCACAGACAGTCACCCGGAGGAAACCCACGCAGACACAGAGAGAACACACCACACTCCTCACAGACAGTCACCCGGTTTTATTTTTATCATTACGTTTCTTTAAAATGGGTTCTTCTCACTATTGAAGCATGTATGGTGGGTTTAGTGGGGCCTGATGATTGGTTGATAGCCTGCATCGTGGGAATGTAGTGCTAGATGAAAAGGCTAGAGTCTGTCTGCTTTTCAACAAAACATGTCATTTGACCAGGGCTGTCCAAACCTGCATTTGGCTGTAGCTTTGCATTACATTCAGTGATCAGCCAACACTCATGGTTTTGTGAATATCGTGCGTCTACTTTACTTCGTGGCGTGAAACACTACTCAACCTATTGGATAACGGATAAAACAACACTGTATCGTCACAGTCAGCCGTAAAAAGCCCTACCAGAAGTTTACTGCATTAAAGTGAAGACAATCATGCATAAAGACACGTTCAGGCCGAAGTGTTCATCACTGTTACTCTCAGGGAGTGTATCTGAACGGCCACACACTGCTCACTCTCTCCTGCGCAGTCTGGTTTGGTGTAGTTAAGTTCAGCTTGTTTTATCATGCACTGTGTAGAAAAATCATCGACGAACCTTTTAGCTCGTTTCTGTCTGCGGCCTCGAGGGAGGTGAACTTAAATATGAGTATTCAGGTGTGGAAAGTACGTACTTAAATGCCGTTGTATACTTTGCCACAGCAGGAATCTCTTATTTTAAAAGATATGTACGTCACTCACGTATTATTATATTAACTAAACATTTAAAAGAGAAGAGAAACCGGGATTTTCCTCCTTAAATGATAGGTTCATTACATAAACACCTTAAAATGACCTTCTTGTTTCCACACGCATTGCTCCACTGTCCATACAGGGGCCCTTTGTGGTTCTACAATTACACACAGTATGCATTACTTACCCTCATTCACCCTGTTCTTATCGGGTCAGGACTAGAGCAGGTGTGACGTGGTGGTGGATCATTCTCAGCGCTGCAGTGACACTGTCGTGGTGGTGGTGGTGGTGTTAGTGTGTGTTGTAGGAGTGGATCAGACACAGCAGTGATTGCTGGAGTTTTACAGGCTGTGATTGTAGAGCTACAAAGGGCCCTGTACGACTTGTTTACACCTTAACTATTTGTGCAGTGTGTTTTTTAAGTACCCTTTCCACTCCTGAATAAAAGAGAGGTCACAGTGGGAGCCAATGAACATTCATCAGACACCTGCTCTTTCAGTCTGCTGTCGCCATGAGCCAAATGCCCTGACCGTGCCGTTGGCCTGGTATTATTTTTGTGTTTCTGATTATTATTATCCTTTTATTATTGTATTTATTTTGTTTTCTTACTCCAGTGCCTTTCAGCATGCTGTAAATGTGTTTGAACTTAGAGGGAAGGTTTGTAAACATCTGATTTCAGTTAGCTTTTCTCTCCACGTCTCATACGTAATGTTGGTAATTTTCCAAAGACCTGCTGTACACAATGATTCATATGACACTGTGGTTCATGTCTGAGACTAGCCCTCGAGGCTTCGGGACAAAACGCACTTGTACATGACGTGTGGACACACGCTCTGACGCTTCGTTCTGGACGCTGCTGCACTTTATCTCGAGCGATGGTCATGTTGGTTCACTTTCGCAGACAGCAAGTGTAACGTCTGCCTTTAACGTGTTGAACTGTGGATTAAATGGACCTGGGTGAAATGCCAAGGTTTGTTCATTTTATGACTGGTGCAGGCTAAAAAAAAAGGCCTACAGTGCCAATAATAAAAGGTCAGCACACAGCACAGAAACAATGCAGCGCAAACATAGTGTTTTGTAAGTCTGCTACAGTCACAGCCTGGCTCGTAGGAACCTTATTGCTTCATATGTGCACACAGGCCAGGTGGGTGTTGACCAAGCTGGAAAGGAATGGGACTGCTGTTTGTGGCCTGGGGGGGGGTTGGGACTGCTGTTTCCCCTTTGTCACCCATTTGGGGCAGGACTGGTTAGAGAGTGAAATGAATTATGGTGCTTTTCCACTGCATGGTACCTACTCTACTCGACTAGGCTCTACTCTGCTTTGCCTTCAGATAAAGGCAACTGGAATTGGGCACTTTACAGTCCCTGCTCTCTCGTAGTTATAAGTAGGGCCTAACCGTGACGTGTAAATATTGCATAGCACTGATTGGCCAGAGAGACTTGTCAATCACAATGAAATGCAGACATCCAGCACAAACTCTCCATCTGGAAAACCATCAGCTACAGAGCTGTGTTCAGTCCCAAACAACAACAACAACACGCCAATACACCGTTAAAGTTACCCCCTGCCGTTGTTATGGTTTTCAAACCCCACTGTTCCTTTTAGAGGCGGGGTTTTGTGATGTCACCAGCTACATTTCGGGAGGAGTTTCGGCCGTTGAAAACAGATACCAGTGAGTACTGTAGAGAAGAGTAGGTACCATGCAGTGGAAAAGCGCTATTAGCTGCAATTTATTCCCTGATGTATCCAGGCAAGCACTAAACTAGTGGATATCAACATTTAACAGACGTTCTTATCCAGAGCCAATTATACTATTATCCTCGTATCATTTGTATCGTCTCGAATCCATCGTCTGAATCCTCAAGGTAAGGTTCTGTCAAATACTAAAGTCAGTATGGATATCTAGATACACAGTGCTCACATACTGCACTTTGCCAAATAAATGTCAAATACAGTAAGATATGAGGATAATCGTAAGCCTTTAACATATGCAAGAAAAGTGTTGATTTACGTACTCATGAAAGAGACGGGTTCAGACCCCAGATGAAGTTCTGTCCACCACTTGCGTGCCAGGACAGGAGAAATCCTGGATGCTTGTCTTGTCCCCAATGTCTAGTGCAAAGACTATCTACAAGAGAAGTGGCTGTTACTTCTGCGAATGAATACCCCCACCTGGACGAACCATTGTCTATAAACCTTTGAACATAGTGTGCACTTTGAAGGGTTTTTCCTTGGACACTGCACTGTGTGGTCATCCACAGCTGCTTCTTCAGCTCTCACTGCCAGCACATCTCAGACAACGAAGCCTGTGGTGCGGTCAGCTTCCTGTCCAGCTCAGTACTTTACAGATGGATCTGTGGCTAAAGAGCGGCTTCCTGAGACGAGATGTGGGCAGCAGGGTGCTGTTCTTCCCCGGCTGTCTGACATGGACATCATCCTGTTGACTTTCTGTGTGTTTCTTCTCTTCAACTCCAACCAAATTTCTAACCAAGTTTTAACCTATTTGAAAGTCTCCACCAGGGGGAGTCGAGGTTTTCAGAGGATTTCACATAACGTACATTTTTTTTTTTTTTCCGGTTTGGGTTTGTACTTGTGGCTGAATTCCAAATGACTCCTTAAAGTGGGCGTTATAGTCTCCCTCTTTTCCACCAGTGAACACAGTGTGACCTGCTTTTGTCAAAACACCACAAGGATCAAACCCCACAGCAGCGTTCTCCCCCTGTGTAAACAGCCCTGTAAGGAGCGCCTGTTCCTTTAAATGATAACGAGCCACTCTCTGTTCACCCCGACCCTGAGCGCACAGCAGTGAGGAGTGAGGAGCAGAAGCTCTGGTTTTTAACCTTTTTTGCTTGGTTCTCTTTCTTCTCCGTACTCATTTTCTCCGTTTTTACTCAGTGCTCTTATTTCTCAGCACTCATTTTTTGTCTGTTTTACTCTGTTTAACCTTAACTTTGCCCTTTCACGTAAAGTCTCTGGACTCTGTAAGAATCAGAGCAGAATCAGAACGACTGTTATCCCATGTAAAGGTATTCATGGGGCCATTTGGATCAGTAGAAAACAAGAAAAAGCATGTTGTTTTCTTATCCATGTTTTGATTTAAAAACAGATATGGGTCAAACAGAAGATACTCAGGTTGCAGCAGGTGCTGTACAGAGCAGCTGCAGTGTTTATGTCTGAGCTCAAACTCAAGCTTTACTCAGGGCTTTGACACACACACACACACACAAACATCCGTGTTGAGACAGGATGCTCTTCAGGCCCTGCAGCATTTCCAAACCGAGAGTCTCAGGGCTGATTAATGTTCGTACAGGATCTCCTGGTTCACTTACTGTTTCTGGTTCTTTGATAAATACGGAGCACGGGGCCAAAATATTTACATTGCATATGTTTGGTGAGAATTTGATGGTGTTCAGCCATAAGAGCAGGAGTGAGGTCAGGTCCTGATGTGGAAGGACTGGGTGCTGATGATAAAACACAGTCCCAGCTCATGTCAGAGGAATCAGATCGAGCTGCATCACTCCGGAGGTCACGTTCACGTGGGACGTATCACTCTGTAGATGATGCTTGGCACTGGACGTGGTGACCTTAGGCTCCTGAGTGTCTCCATCAGAATTATATTTTTATTTCCAGGTTTTCAGTGGGGAGTAGGCACACTGAACATCTGTGTCCACAACAGGTGCCCCTTAAAGGAGCTGAATTCACTGAAGAGGTGTCTACAAACTTGTGGGCATACAGAGAGTAGATAGATAAAAGAATCTGTACGTATGTGTGTGTGTGTGTGTATATATGGGTCTCTGAGGAGTGTGGTGTGTCCTCCCACAGTCCACAGGTGTGTGTGTGTGTGTGTGTGTGTGTGTGTGAGTGGGTGACTGTGTGAAATTGTCCACAGGAGTGTGTGTGTGTATATATATATATAATGCTCTGCTTTGGGTCACTGTCTCTGAGGAGTGTGGTGTGTCCTCCCACAGTCCACAGGTGTGTGTGAGTGGGGGACTGAGTGTAATTTTCTACAGGTGGGTGTGTGGGTGGGTGGGTGACTGTGTGAAATTGTCCACAGGAGTGTGTGTGTGTGTGTATATAATGCTCTGCTTTGGGTCACTGTCTCTGAGGAGTGTGGTGTGTCCTCCCACAGTCCACAGGTGTGTGAGTGGGGGACTGAGTGTAATTTTCTACAGGTGTGTGTGTGTGTGTGTGTGTGATATTATCCACAGGTGTCTGTATGTGTGTGTGTGTGTGTGTCTGAGTGGGTGACTGTATGAAATTGTCCACAGGTGTGTGTGTCTGTGTCTGAGTGGGTGACTGTGTGAAATTGTACACAGGTGTGTGAGTGGGTGCTTGAGTGACATTTTCTTCAGATGTGTGTGTGTGTCTGTGTGCGTGTGTCTGTGTGCGTGTGTGACTGTGTGAAATTGTCCACAGGTGTGAGTGTGTGGGGGACTGAGTGATATATTCTACAGGTGTGTGTGAGAGAGAGACACACAGAGAGAGAGAGAGAGTGTGTGTGAGTGTGTGATGCCAGTGATGGGCTAGTCCTCTATCCAGTGTGTGTTCCAGCCTGACTCTGGGGTGGCTCTGAACACACGCGTCCCTGAACAGGATGAAATGGTTACACACAATGAAGGAATGAATGAGCGCATTACACTATGGTGAATAAGCACTAGTCATTTACAACACTGCCCCCAACTGGACGCCACTGTAACTGACCCTCACTGTTCACTTAACTTTGACAACATTTCCACTTCTTCTGTTAAGGACAATAACAATGTATTTTTACATATTTTTACATAATAATATAATATTAGTACATGATACATACTATTTAATAATGCACGAGACATGTAATAATGGTTATAACTGTTGTGGTTTTACAATATAGTAACTTCTGTTAACACTGTGTATACACAGTAAAATAAACATATCTGCACTGATCAGCCACAAGATTAAAACCACTGATAGATCATGTGAAAACCACTGAACATCTTTGTTATATAATGACTTTTATCGAGGGGTGTGATCTATCAGCAGTGAGTGAACAGTCAGTTCTTGAAGTCGATGTTGGAAACAGGAGAAATGGTCAGTGCGAGGATCTAGGACACTCACAAGGGCCACATTGTTGGTGGTTGTAATGTTTTGGTCAAAGCATCACCAAAGCTCATAGATAGATAGATAGATAGATAGATAGATAGATAGATAGATAGATAGATAGATAGAGAGATAGATAGATAGACAGATAGATAGATAGATAGACAGCTAGAGATAGATAGATAGATAGATAGATAGATAGACAGCTATAGATAGATAGATAGATAGATAGATAGACAAATAGACAGCTATAGATAGATAGACAGATAGATAGATAGATAGATAGATAGACAGTTAGAGATAGATAGATAGATAGATAGATAGATAGACAGCTATAGATAGATAGATAGATAGATAGCTAGAGATAGATAGATAGATAGATAGATAGATAGATAGATAGATAGATAGACAGCTAGAGATGGATAGATAGATAGATAGATAGATAGATAGATAGATAGATAGATAGATAGACAGCTATAGATAGATAGATAGATAGATAGATAGACAGATAGACAGCTAGAGATAGATAGATAGATAGATAGATAGATAGATAGATAGATAGATAGATAGTCGGCGCCATTTTGAAAACTGATGTCTTGTTGGGGGTTCCCGGTGTGTAGTGGTTAGTACCTACCAAAAGTGGGTCAAGGAAAGACGACCAGTGAAACCAAAAAAAATGCACTGTATTCTGTCCCCTATCTATCAGAGCAGCATTAACCCTTTCAGCACACTGAGACTAAGCACTTAACTGTGCAGGACCACATCCTATTATGGCCTATAATATTTATTACTACACTATTTAATACATTATTTACAAAAAAAGCTCGTTATATTTTAGCATATTATAGTTCATTTGTATTTATTAAAAATACCCAGTAAACAAGGAACGTCCCTGAACGTTTAAAATAGGTCTAAAAGTAGTCTGTCCGTCAAGGACATATTTTAAACGTCAGTGGACGTCCAAAATCCATCTTAATAAGTTAGTTAAGTGGTGACCAATCGATAACGTCAGTGGACGTCCAAAACACGTTTTATACAAGTAATTTATTTCGGGACCAATTAATAACGTCAATGGACGTCCAAAATACGTCTAATAGTCGTCTTTTCAATGTCTGTGTTTGGACGTCTTTTCAACTTTCATTTTCAACCTTAAGAGAACGTTGATTAGACGTCAGTTTTTACGTTATTTCAACGTTGAATCAACGGCTAATTGTTTACTGGGTAACCACATATTGATTTCACAAGCGTAAAGTTGTTTATTATATTAATACATTAATTAAATAATGTGCTCAGACGTAACGGTTTGCAAAATCATGTACTGAAAAAGTCCCAGCTTCAGTGACAATGTGTGGCCAGAGGGAGGCAGCACAGACTGTACTGTGTACAGTGTCGACGCTGGAGAAAGGAGAGGTTCCTATTGGCCCGTGGATGACACACCGCCCACTTTGGTGGGAGGAGTTTACGGAGGGAAAACAGAGAAGGAATGCACTGTAATGAGAGGAGTTGAAGTGGAGCTACTATACACTACAGCAAACAACTCACAGCTGGACCTACAGGACCTTATTGAAAACAGTCACTCACGGCAGTGATGGAGCAAAGGCAGCAAGGTGAGGGTGGACTTTTATTTTGGTGCTAGTTTGTGGTGTTTGTATAACTGGGAAAACTATAGTCTGTCTATTAAAGGGAGCAGATACAGTAATCAAACTTCTTATCAAGCTCTGATAAATATATACTGTGTATTATTAAAAAAAACAAAACGTGTTTGGGTTTTCTGATCTGTGCCTGTGTCTCAAGTCTGTATTTGTTTCCTTTTAAGCTCGTGTACTCAAGCCAAAGGGAGTTTGAGCTTTCTGAGGCCAGACCAGATCATGTAAACAAATGTATGAGTTCAACTCACTGCAGCCAGTGCCTGTGTTCTGATTGCTTAACAACGGTCCGTGTTATTCCTAGATTAAACGCATGTAATCAATTACAAAAATGATTGATATAAACGCATTAAAGACTCCTTTGAAACATTAAGTGTTTAAACTTGTGTGCAGTTTGGAGTTGTTCATGCACTCGTAGCTTTAATCATGAGTGAAATAAGTGGTCAGTGCCGTGGTTGAGCATTTCTGCTATAAATCTGCAGCCTCCCAAAAACATGGATTCAAACCCCCAGGGTTTGTGATGTCATAAACCTAAACGACCAATCCCGTCAACTTGTGGGCAAATGATGAAGGGGGAGGATAGAGACAGGGGCTAACTTCACATTCATAGATCCGTGCTTGCTGAATGAAGGCGAGGGGGTGGAGTTACAGTGACGTACATCAACATGTGGTTCTGGTGAACAGAGGGGTCTTAGGGGTTTAATTGATAACTATAAAATTAAGTTGTCAGCTAAACATTGTTGTTGCCTAGGCTTCCATTACACTGTAGCCACATTAGCCTCGTGGTGTATGGAGTAAGGAGAGGAGTGTGTGAATATGTGTGAATTAACCCCTTAAAGCCTACATTACGGGAGTAGGCTAAATTGGCTGATACAGATATTTTTGGAGGAAACCAGTTTCAGGAATCAGGAACTCACTGTTGGCAGTTGGGTGGAGCTGAGTTTACAGACTCAGCAAACTTGGAAAAAGACTGGTGTAGTAATGTATTCTCACTGTCAGAACAGAAACCTGTATCTCCAGAATGCTAAGTTTATAAGAGAAGCAAAAACATTTTTAAATTATCAGGTGCACAGATACTTTTACATTAATTTTACGTTAATTTAAGCGAGAATATTTTATTGGTCACTGCATTCATGAAGGAAAAAGCTCTGCAAAAGCAGCCATTGTTGATTATTGTTCTATTATCCCCAAGAATAAAATCTATATTGTATTGTATCCAAAAGTACATGGGAGGTTTGGTTTAGGTGAATTACAAATGGGGAATTTGAAGTTAGTAGTGAACATAGCAGATTAGGCTAGTACTACATTTTTAGGCTTTTAAAAACATTTTTTAAAAAGGACAATCGTCATATTTCATACTACGCAGCAGCTCCCATAAATGACTAAAGAAAGGGAGCATGTTGGAACGTTAAAGGCTAAGCCCCAGCGATATGAAAGTGTCAAACAAATAAATACAGTGGAGTTTGAGTTCCTAACTTGTGTTTATTGAGAGTCAGAAAACATGTTATTTCTTACTAATTGAAGGAATAAGGTTTAAAAGACCGTTGCCCCCCCCAGCGGTGTTCGGAAACTCTAATAGGCGTCTTGCCTGCGTCATTAGATGACGTAGATGGTGGACAACAACTCTAGAAGCTGCACTTAATTTAATGCAAAATGACGAAAAGGTGTTGTTTTTGGCTGCAATCATTCAATGTACAGTGGGACATCTGTGAACAAATGACCCAAAGATCCCAAAATATCCAGAACATGGACTAAATTTGTCAACTTTAAACGGGCACTTTGGAAAGGACCATCCGCTCACTCCGTTATCTGTAGCTCATTTCACTGGCGCTTTTCCAACAATATGGGCATGTAAGGACACCAACGAAAGGTGTTCAAGAGCCTCTGTAACATGGAGGTAAACAGGGTAAGGACACTCACTTCGCCTGTTTTAGTTGGTGTTAGTTAACGTTAGCTTGACTCGCTAAACTCGGTGCTCAGATTATACTCGGCTACGTAGCTGCATTACGGAGGTTTATAGTGTCGGATGAATTCGAGTTCGACTTCGATCACATTTACAAGAATAACGGTACCTCTACATTTGAGTTTAGCTTATTGCTAGGCTATTGTCATGAATAATGTTGGTTATTTAGCTAGATACTGTCATAACAGTCAGTCATAACGGTGTTTTACCGCGGCGTTGTTCAGCTGTTGTCCACCAGTGACGTCACGGTCGCGTTCGAGAATTCCCGTAGCGAGCTCGGGTTTTTCCGTCAATTTAATAAAATTGTCAGTTTTAAAGCAGATTAAGCTGCTATTTTCATTTTAATTCATACTTATATCTGTCAGTAACTACAATAATGTGGAATATTCATGGAGGTCCATTAAGTGGTGCTTAGCCTTTTAATGACAAATATACTTAACAGATGAACGCTTTAAAACTTAACGTACACATGATATAAAGGAAGTCAATGCAGAAAAGATGGATTCCAGGTCATGATGAAGCATGGTCTGTTTATCATGAATGTTAAATAAAACACAGCACAGTGTTTTCAAATGATGCCAAAACATATGAAATTCTGTCTCAAAACACATTTATTATCCAGATAAATAGTTTAAAACGTGTGCTTCAAGTTCAAATCATTTGCACAGCTCTTGATTCAGTATAATAATGCAGTTAAGGAATACCACAGTGTGTGTTTCTGATATAACCTCAAGCGTATTCTCTAAACCAAAACCACGGGGTTGAGATTTTTGTGTCCGGACCGTGTAAACAGACAAGTGGGTTCAGGTGGCCGCAGCCAGTGCTACAATTTCCGCTTCAAAGTCATGCTAGGTAGTAGCCCAGCGCTTTATCTGGAAAAACATATGACTGACCTGAGGCCACCCATTTTCACAGTCTACGTGACCACCCAAGCCAAAGTAATTCAAGTCCTGTGACCAAAGTTATTCCAAGTCAACTGGCGTGGAAGCGTTAAAAGCCAATTCCTCCGATTTCTTAAAGCTTCTGGATAAACCAGTCACCCTGAGATGAGAACAAAGTCATTAAGAGTGGTTTCATGGAAAATGTTCCCTTCTGGAGACGTTTACTGAGTCAGAATAACCTCTGGTCTATTTACACTGTCGGAGGAAAGGGTACTGTAAAGGTACATTTATATTGACATAAGGTACAGACAGTGTAAACCTACTTTAAAAGATACGCCAGCACCTTTAGGATCAAACCATGCACCTTAAATATAAAACCACATTGAATTAGTACTTCATAAAGCCTGGTTTAATTGGAAACACAAAACAAACCACTTTAGGTTGAAGAAGGGAGTTTGAAATCACTGCATCTTAAAAAAAAAAACTATAATTGCAGTGGAATATAGTTTTGTTCACTATTCCCTACAGTGGAGAATCTGGAACACGGTAGTTCACTACTATCACAGGGAGCCGTGTGTTCGGAGGTGGTGAATGATCGAATGATTCTGACATTAACTTATACAGGTTACGTAGCATAAACAACCTAAACTTCCATAGAAGCTGTGCAGGAATTAACTTCAAACATGTGCTGTGGCTGCATCTCAGACGTCCTCAGTGCTACAGAGGCGATATTCTCAGGGAGGAAGGTGCTGAGTCTGAATCAAGTATTTGTATAAAATGCTGCCTGCTGAGGTTCTTCCTTTCAGCTGATGTTTTTCAAGACTGCGTGGAAGTATCCTTCTCTGCGTTACAGCTAGCAGCCATGTTGTGGACCTGAAACTTCAGTTGAAATGTAGATTAGATTTGTTTTTATATATTATTTCTGACCAGAAAGAGACAGAGTTGTCCCACTTTTTTAATTAATTTATTTACTATTAAAAGCTGTAATTCTGTATTTATAGCTAGCATTAGCCTGTTAGTAGTCTCAGCCACAGATGCTCCGCCCACAAGTCTACAGAGAGTCTGCTACCTTCAAAGGGTTAATCTGGCCTCACTGTCACGATTCTTCCAGTTGCATTCTGATTGGCTGATCTGTACATCTGTGTACACGCACTGGCTCTGGTATTGGTCCAATGTGAATCAAAAAGACTGCCTCCTTCTGCACGTCATGTCGGAATGTTGCGGTGCATTCTGGGATACGTTGTTCCGCAGTATGTGTTTGGACGCCACTGCAGAATGGACTCCAAAATAGTGCACAATATAGAGAAAAGGGTGCAGGTTTGGACACCGGTTTGTTTACAACTTAATCAATGGATTATGCAGGACTTTTGGAAACTCATTGGTATTTCCCAAAGAACCTGACCATGTATTTTTTTTTTTGTGAAAAGCTGTTTGGTTTTGGGTCGGTTGATCTATTGTGTTCCTAACCTCTTCTTCTGTTTCTCCTTCCATTGGGGAACGAATCTCCACAGAGCTGTATTCTAGTATTCTCACTCCAGAAGCAGGGGACTGGGGTAAGACCATGACGTGTGATGAAAGAATCTCTCACTGCATCTTGATATCTGCCATGCATTGACCCTATAGTATTTCTTTGAATGGAATTAAAGACAAATCATCCTAGTCTTCCTGGTTATCAACACAGAAAATAATTGCAATCTAAATTTTAGTCTCAATATTGGCCACAAAAATAGCAAATTGGTGTTTTCGCCAAATTGTTCAGCTCTAATGGATTTATGAGACTTCATCCTAAGAGCCAAGAGCATTATTAGAACCTGTAATTCTTGGGAGTATTCACATCTACTGGTTATTTATTGTATTTAGAAAAACTCCAGGACTGTTCAGTCAAATATCAGTTGACTGATGGATGCTGCCGGACAGTCGTCTCACAGCAGTGTGACCTGCTACTCTCAGTCAACAGCAAACCCTCAGCACATGCACGCTTCAATCATGCATAAACGCCTTGGTGACTGGCCTAGCTCCACCCACAAATGTGGTTTTTTTTTTCATAGCAACTGTAGTGAGGCTACGAAAAATCCCATTCATCCTTAAGCTTTTACCTCAGTGTGAGTCTGAACATTTTCATGAAAATGTCTTTGATTTTTCTGATTTGTGATTGAGATTAAATCCAGATCCAGAAATCTGGGCTGGCTTTTTGGGCAGGAAGATCAGCACATACACATTTTATGGCTTGAACGCTGAGCATTTTGTGACAGGCAACCAGTCGTGGTTGTGATGTCACATCTCCTGAGTGTTTGGGTGGCTTTTGAGATCTGACGTTGGGTGTCCTAGTGAGCCCCCTCTGAGAGGAAGGAACGTCCCCCCACATTAGGGGAGACTCACTGACGGGTAAAAACTGAAGGTAAGTGATAACACTGAACTCCAAAGACCTTGTAACCTGACTATAAAATTATAAGACACTATGTAAGAGCCAGACTGAATAAATGAACAAACATCAATATTTTCACTTCCTCTCAAATCCATTTAAAGCTGATCCAGCTCAGGTTATAAAGGCTGAAAGCATTCATTCATTCATTGTCTGTAACCCTTATCCATTTCAGCGTCTACGTGGGTCTGGAGCGTACTTGGAATCACTGGGCACAAGGCAGGAACACACCCTGGAGGGGGCGCCAGTCCTTCGCAGGGCGACACACACTCACACATTCACTCATACCGATGGACACTTTTGAGTCACCAGTCCACCTACCAACGTGTGTGTGTGTGCATGGACTGTGGGAGGAAACCCACACAGACACAGGAAGAATACACCACACACTTCACAGATAGTCACCCAAGGTGGGGCTCGATCCGACAACCCCAGCCACTCTGTCTGAAAGCAGCATCAGCAAATGTTAGTTCAGCTAAAAGAAAGGAACCTATTATGGAATACAGAGCTGTTCTTAATTTATAATTTTATTCATTTCAATTGATTATACTCTCAAACAAAATTTGTGATAGGAATCTCACAGGAAGATTACACAGGTAACAGCCTCACACCACACAGTGTGTGTTAATATGCATTATACTACATCAAACATGTCCTAACATTGTAGCCATTTACACGCAGGCAAAATAAATGTTGAAACTAATAAAGCAGTCTAGGCATTTTAAGGAAACGAGAGGCAGGAATGCGACACAGGTAGGGTCTCAGTCACACAGGTCCTGGGGTTATGGGTTCAATGCCCACCTTGGGTCACTGTTGGTGAAGAGGGTGGAGTGTTCTTCCTGTGTCTGTGTGGGTTTCCTCCTACAGTCCAAATGCACACTGTTATATAGGATTGGTTATTCACAAACTGTCCATAGGTGTGACTGTGCGCGTGACTGTACGACTGACTGGGTGACTGACTGACTGGGTGACTGACTGACTGAGTGACTGACTGAGTGACTGACTGGGTGACTGACTGAGTGACTGACTGGGTGACTGACTGACTGACTGAGTGACTGACTGGGTGACTGACTGACTGGGTGACTGACTGACTGAGTGACTGACTGACTGAGTGACTGACTGAGTGACTGACTGGGTGACTGACTGACTGACTGACTGAGTGACTGACTGACTGACTGGGTGACTGAGTGACTGACTGAGTGAGTGACTGACTGACTGGGTGACTGACTGGGTGACTGACTGACTGACTGACTGAGTGACTGACTGACTGACTGGGTGACTGAGTGACTGACTGAGTGAGTGACTGACTGACTGGGTGACTGACTGGGTGACTGACTGGGTGAGTGACCGACTGGGTGACTGACTGGGTGAGTGACCGACTGGGTGACTGTGTGAGTGTATGATGTCCTGTAATGGACAGGTGTTCTGTCCAGTGTGTGTGTGTCCAGTTATTACCTTGCGCCCAGTGATTCTGTGTAGGCTTCCCACAACCAGAACATGATGAAACAGTTACAGAAAATAAATGAATGAATTAATGAATAAGAAAACTGAATCTACATTTTTATTTGGATGATTTATACGTTAGTTTGCTTTTTATCGAACAGTGAAAATTAGACAACACATCACCCGACCTATGCATGTGTGTCCAATCACAAAAGCCATAAAACATGCAGCAAAATATCCCCAGAACACAAGAGCCACAAGATCAGCGCTAAAGATCTTGTAGAGACACAGAGCAAGTTGGAAGTGTCTTTTCCAGACAGTGGGTGGAGCTTGTCCAACCTGACACCAGTAGCTACGGAAAAACACATTTGTGGGCGGAGCTTGGAGAGCTTTGTTATTGCTGACTGCCGCATGGCGTTGACTGTTCAGATGATCACTGTTTTTATGCAAATTACTGCATGAAACTCTGACATGTTTGTGGTGCTCAGATGTAGAGCTTGGACACAGTCCTGACTTTACTGTTTTTTTTGTGTGTCATGCTGCAGATTTGCATGTTATCGAAAAGGCATGAGTGTAGTTTGTAGATGTTCTAGGTTTAGTTTAGACACATCCTACAGGTCTCTACAACTAATTTTGTGTGTTTTGCTTTTCTGCCAATCAATAGAAGAAGAAGGACATCTCAGGGCAGGTAGGCAAGGCGAACAGAAATGTACAGCTTCATATTTCCCCTCTACAATATCAGTCAATCCATTTTTTGATGTCTTTAGAGTGAATAGATGATACAGAACTGCTTGCATCTGTTTGTAATTTGAAACAGAGTAAATGCTGATCACATTGCTGGCTTTGTAGTTTTCATACAGGCTGATGCTTGTCAACTTTTATTAACACAGTGCAACAATACGACTGTATCTTTCATGGTAAAATGGCCTTGTTATATTGGTATTACCTTTTGTACAGCTGTACCTCCCACCACTAGTCCAGGGCCCTATGATTTGACACTGACGGAATTGTGGAATCTGCCATGTGCCGAGAGAGAGAAAGCCTAGCATACCAGACCTAGATACTTGGTTTTTGTTTTTAACCATTTACAGACACTGCGGCTGTGTAAACCCATTAGACCACTTTTTATTATTTATTCATTCATTCATTCATTCATTGTCTGTAACCCTTATCCAGTTCAGGGTCGCGGTGGGTCCAGAGTCTACCTGGAATCATTGGGCACAAGGCGGGAATACACCCTGGAGGGGGCGCCAGTCCTTCACAGGACAACACAGACACACTTTTGAGTCGCCAATCTACCTACCAATGTGGGAGGAAACCGGAGCACCCGGAGGAAACCCACGCAGACACAGGGAGAACACACCACACTCCTCACAGACAGTCACCCGGAGGAAACCCACGCAGACACAGGGAGAACACACCACACTCCTCACAGACAGTCACCCGGAGGAAACCCATGCGGACACAGAGAGAACACACCACACTCCTCACAGACAGTCACCCGGAGGAAACCCACGCAGACACAGGGAGAACACACCACACTCCTCACAGACAGTCACCCGGAGCGGGAATCGAACCCACAACCTCCAGGTCCCTGGAGCTGTGTGACTGCGAAACCTACCCGCTGCACCACCATGCCGCCCTTTTTTTTTTATTATTTAAATAGATTAAAATCATGAATGTTGCCTTTAATTATTGGTGACTGGAGACAGTTAATAGTGATAATGGCAGCCCCAAAACTGAGTTACATCAGACGACTGATGGGGGACTCTCCAGTTGTTTTGGAAATAAATTCTCTCATTAAAGAGATTATAATATCAGTTTATCTGCATGTTTTTTATTCTTTTAATTTCTCCCTCCACCCCCTTCTTCAAGTCAAGTCTAAACTGACGTGTAGCACTTTTTACAACCGATGTTGACACAAAGGACTTTTACAGAATTACAGTAGCTTCGACAGCCAAAGTGCTTGGATCCTGCTGCACACTGTTGTGTCATTTCCGCGCTGTTGACAAGAGAGCAGTTACCCATTCATGTATTCATTCATTCACCTTTTGCAAACACATCAGTGTGAGGTGCTCTGTTAAATTTTTGCTGATTGGAATTAAGATTTCAGTGATATTTGGCACTTCCAGTTCCATTGCCAGTAACTAATGATTCAGTCACAATGTTCGAACTAATGCTCTTCATATTTCATATCGTTAACTGTATCATCTTCATTTGATATCGGTCAAGCCCTATCTCATATCCATAGTTTAGTCCAGGGTGGTGTTGATACTGATTCTGTTGATCATAGATCCCCCCCCCCCCGGACTTGTGGCTGTGTGTAGTCTCTCGGTGGTGGCCAGGCATCAGGTCGAGTTAAATCCAGTATGATAAGCTCCGCTGAAATCCCCCGATTACTCCAGCCTCATGGAGATTATGCAACACACTGGTGAAACTCTACTCTTGAGCCTCAGCTTCCTCATACCACACCGTCAAAGAGACGATTGTGTTGACTTAATTGAAAGCTTGCTATTTATCTGAAGTTTGCCTGAAGTCATTAGCTCAGGAGTATGTTAATGGTTACTCTTCATTCTGTGGTCCAGGGCTGCACAGACTCTAAGTCAAAAGTTTATTCATGTACTTTAACGTGTGTTCGAAATATTCTTGGTGAACACTGCATTAAACGTATTTTACCTCCATACAGTTAAAAAATCAGAAACCATTCATTCGTTCATTCATTATCTGTAACCCTTATCCAGTTCAGGGTCACGGTGGGTCCAGTGCCAACCCGGAATCACTGGGCGCAAGGCGGGAACACACCCTGTAGGGGGCGCCAGTCACTCACAGGGCAACACACACTCTCACACACTCACTAAATCAAAAACCACTACTTTTTTATTTTATTTTGAGTGAAATCAGCCATTAAGTGTGTTATGAAGTTTTGGTAGAGGTTTCATGGTGTGGTTTGATGAAGAGATGGTGTTTTACACCACCACAGTTCAGTCTTAGAAGTTGGTCAGTTGCGTTATCCGTTCTCTAATCAGAGGAAAACATATATATGACATTGCATAGCAGCACAATGGAATTTGATCTCCAATTGTACTCATGTGGTAGTGAACACACACACACTTACACTCCCTCCCATGGAGCCATTGGGAGTTAGGTGCTTTGCTCAAGGGCACTTCGGTTGTGAATGTTGAGGGAGGAGAAAGCACTGTTCTTTCTCTCCCCCTCACCCATTTTTACTGCCGATCTAGGGGACTGAGCCATAATCATGTCAGACCCAAGCCTGCTTCACTTACCTTGTTCCCTCGGGTTTGTTTTTTATGTTCAGTTCACCACATCTTTTAAGGTGGAACTGTATGTTGGAGGGAAAAGATAATGACTATTGTTTGTGCATGGTCAACATTACACTTGTATGTTTTTACTCACCTTTAAATTACCACAGAAACTCATTTATAACTCGAGTTTTGTTTAGTTTGGTCTGCGTTTACTTTCATGCAGTTAGCCGTCTCCCCTGAATTCCACCTTAAGTAATGTGAAACAGCAAAAATAAGTGGATATTACCCCCTTATGGAGCAGAGCTAGAGCAATACCCTCATTTCAGTTGCTGTAAAGAGAACCCCCACCCGTCCCCTTTTGAGATGCAGTCACACCTTTAGTAAACATGCAGTGCACACGGCTTAGATGAATTCGAACGTGAACATAAAACTGTTTAATTCATTTTAAACATGTCTTACAAGAAGGTTTCTCTTTGAAGTGTTCATGTGGTCAGTTACAGAGGGCCACCCTGAGGCAAGAAACCCAAAGCGCTGCACTACACGGGTGGCGCATTCAATTCTCGATGACCCACACTGACAGAAGTGACACAATGTGTACTGATGGAAGGCCATAATGGCACCGTTGGAAAAGCAGAACAGAAAAAGACCGTGGCAGGGGAAGTAGCCACAGTCATTGTACTCAGAGAAGGTCACTATCTCTGTGCTCCAAATGATACAATAATGTGTGTCTGCACTGAGCAATGAAACAGGACATGGTGTAGTGTAAATATTGCTAGTGCAACTGGTGAAACGTGAAACGTGCTCTAGCTCTTGTTTTACTGAATATATTGATTTGGAAAAGGTCCACCTTTTTTTCTACATTCACTGTCCATTCTCTCAGCTCCTCTGACCACACAGGAGCACTTTGTAGTTCTACAATTAAACGCTGTAATCTATCTGTTGCGCTGCATATGTTGCTAGCCTTCACCCTGTTCTTCAATGGTGAGGTCCCCTACAGGACCACCACAGAGCAGGACAATAACATGGTGGTGGCGTGTTAGTGTGTGTTGTGGTGGTACGAGTGGATCAGACACTCCGACAAGATCCTTAACTGGTGAAGAATATATCCATATTTTAATACATTAAATATATAGGGAAATCTCTCTTTCACAAGCTTCAGTGTTCTAATAAAGTTAGGTGCAACACTGCCTTACCGCTAAACTAGCATAATCCCATTTGGGTGCTAGCAGAACTTAGCATTATTGCAGCTTTTATGAGGCAAAATTAAAAGCTCAACTCTAATGGTCACAGAGAAGCATGGATTTCTGAGCAATATTATTAGCATTATGCTATTCACAGCACACAAAATGGCGTAATTATAACTCGACATTTCATGGTTAGCTTTAGCTTTAGCTTGATTACATTAGCTTCTTATCTACTCACAAAGATCCAAACACAGAACCTGTTAGCAGTTTGTTTAAGGACAAGGCAGGACAGAGCTTAAATTTGGGAAACTGAATACATGAGGTCTCCTGATTGGATGGAATGGTTGTTAGCTATTGACATTTGAACCATATGCAGCTGTTTTAACTCTTGTTTGTTTCGAAGACTGTCAGAATATTGATCTGTGGCGGCCAAATTAATTGAAGCCCACATTTGGACCTGGAGAAACTGTTGTTAAAATGTCTGAGATTTCCTCCCACTCTTTCAGACCTGTAAAAAGACGTTTATATTATGTGTAGCATTAACTCAGCTATTATCAGCTGTAGCCAGTGCACAAACCCTGCCTTCAAAAGCTTAAAATGTGAAAATAGATTTGGAAAGGGTAATAAAAAACATTATTATTTTGGCCAGTTCAGCCTCTGCACTTAAGTTTAACTCTGCGGAAGACGTAGCTGCTAACTTAAATACACTGACACATGCATATTAGTGAGCCAGTGTTTTTGTCCCCTGTTCCCGCCCTTGCCCCTGCTCCCGATAAATCTTTGTATTTCACCATATCACTTTGGTCTCCTCACGGCCTGGCCTTTTCTCAAAAAAACAACAACAAAGTAGCAGAGCCCACCTCCATCTACAAAGCTACATGAAATGGTGCAGCCCACTTCAGTGCATTTTTTTAAAGTTCAGTCAGCGGCAGAGTTAGCATTAGCATTAGTGTTTTTACACTGCGCAGTCATCTTGGCGGAGAGCTGTGAACTACTTTAAGAGCAGAAGTTTCCCACCTCCCCTCTTACATGGCTCATTGCTCCCTAGCAGCTCAACACAGAGTAAAAATTGATGATAGTATGTGGTTGATGAACGTGTCAGTGGATTGAGTGGCTTGTGGGGAGCTTGCAGAATGGAGGCTATAAAAACAGTGTATACAAACTTTAGAGCAGTGCATTGTTCTTAGAGTTAATGACTAAGAATAGCCTGTAGTTTAAGTACATCATTAAACACACAGTGGCTTTGCAACAACCGACAGTATGAGCGTCTGTGGTATACAACTCCTCCAGACCTTTCTCAAAGATGCTCTGCATTCCATCACCACTGCTTTACTCGCTAATTGTGTTAGGTTTTATAAGCACATCACAAGCCTCCTGCCTCTCTGCTCTAATCGGTTCAGCTCACATAATGAGGGACCAGACGTCTGAGACATGACTCTCTCTGCTTCTGCTTGGACAACAACAAGGTTTCAGAGCACATAAGGCCTTGAACTTATGATGGTTGAGAAAGACTCGATGTTATTTACCTTGACCAAGTAGTCTTTCCCGGTTCCTAGTCTGTTAGTCTGTTCTCATGTCAATTCCCGGATGAGATCACACTGGGGTCCTTCTGTGGGAGGGAAGTGGGAGCAGCACTCGAAGTAAGTCACCACAGGTCAAATGACTGGCTGTCTGTGGTAAAAACTGTACTATTGCCTCACACTCTCATCCTTCTCCTGTGTGTTCTGTTCATCTGAAGTGGAGCCAGTTCCACCTCCAACTACATTACAGCAGCACTCTGTCAACTTTAACACTCGTCCAGAAGTGTGTATGTTTCCCAGTAAACATTTAGCCGTTGATTCAACGTTGAAATAACGTAATGACTGCCGTCTAATCAACGTTCTCTTAAGGTTGAAAATGAAAGTTGAAAAGACGTCCAAACACAGACATTGAAAAGACGACTATTAGACGTATTTTGGACGTCCATTGACGTTATTAATTGGTCCCGAAATAAATTACTTGTATAAAACATGTTTTGGACGTCCACTGACGTTATCGATTGGTCACCACTTAACTAACTTATTAAGATGGATTTTGGACGTCCGTTGACGTTTAAAATATGTCCTTGACAGACTACTTTTAGACCTATTTTGAACGTCCAGGGACGTTCCTTGTTTACTGGGTTTTCTATTTATTATTTCTGGGTTTTGAAAAACCATATCGCGGGATCCGCTGCCTCTCCGGGCATTCTGACACAAAGTAAACAAAGATGGCCGCTCTTTCGCTGTCATGGAGAACACCATGAACACATTCCCTTGATTTCAGAAGAGGTGTTAGATCTACAAATGAATGTTGATTGGTCGTCACATCAAAGTGGGCCCCAATCTTCCTCTTTTCATTCGCTCTGCAGGACGTGTTATTTACCTCGGTTTAAAATCACAGCCGAGCCGGTGGAACAGACTTCCTTCAGACGCCTGTGACTTTCAGTGCTCTAGGTTTTTATTACAGAACGACTGCGATAGAATTACAGTAACATAATGCTTTTATCTCCTTCCTGTTTGCCCAGTGGTTTTACTGTGATGTATTAGAGTGCAAACTCTTTCAAACTACCTGTAGTATGTGTGACATATCTCTCTCCGCACCATTCAGCACAAACCCTGTCATTATCCGTATAAAAATAAAGCCTTAAATCATGAGCGTGAGGGGATAATTACATCCGAAAGGTGGTGGTTATAACTGTCTGCGAACGTGCCGGGCGCTTGGTGTCAGGTTGATTGATTGTCACGACCTGCGCGGCTGCCCAGGTTTACTGCTGCCATGGGGATGACAACCTATGTTTAGTTTCAGAAATTCATATTGGCCGGCCACTTTAACGGAAACACCTCCAGTGTAGGGAGGAACAGTTTGCGGTACGTTTCTGACCACACAGCTGCTTGTGTCTGGTATATTTTTGGCGGACAGACAGCCTCATACACCACAGCACCACAACTGCACTCACTTTGGTGTCAGAATCAAAGCTGTTCCACGAATGGTTTCCCTGCCCCAGTGATATCTGGTCACTGACCAAGACGCTCGGATCCACAGTTAATATTTATAATGTCTTCTGTAGGAAAGTAGTTCCAGCAGATTAGGATATTCATTGTTGTGACTGATAACAATGCTGCTTTTATTTGATATATAAACATGGGCTGACCGCTTTTCCTCCAACAATCCCATGACGTGGTCAGAAATAACTGGTACACGCTGTTTTCGTTGGCAGGTCTCCTGGAGAAGGAGCCCCTGCAGGAAGTGGACGAGGACATGGTGTCAGAGGTGGACCTGAACAACACCATAACAGAGGAAGAGAAAGAGGAAATGCACAATGAGCTTACTAAGGTACTTTTTACTGTCTTTCTCAAGAAACTGTATATCCCACTGTAACCACAATGTGATTGGTAATAGTGTAGTCGTTTTGCACTACTATACTCCACATGGCAGACTGGGGTTCGGTTCCCAGCTCAGGCAGGAACACCAGGCTAGGCAAGACCCCTAACACTGGTTTAGCGTACGTCTGTAGCATGGTTAAAATTGTACATCACTGTGTATAACAGCAGTAGCTGAGTAAGCGAATGAAATCCAGATTTAAAGCAATCTGAGGCCAAGAAACAGACACTGTATGTTCATAGCAGCTTCACTGAGGGGCAGGAAGACATTTTGGCGTGTCATGTAAATCCTAGCAGCTCTACCGATAGTGCTGATGTGCTTCCTGTTGTTCCACTCAGTCTCTTTTTTCCATGTGATCTAGAAAGGACTGGACATAGTGCGCACAGAATACCCTCTTTCATGTTCACTCAGTCATGTGACCATGTGACTAAGCCTTTTGGTTTTTTTAGCCTATGGCTACTTTAACAGTCTGGTTCACTGGGTCATATCAGGCCAGAACGAGAGGCCGTCTATATGTCCGTTTTATTCCAAGAACAACGTAGTAGCCCTCAAAGCCTGTCCTCATCAGATATACAGTAGTTAAAGCAGAGAGACAGGACAAAATCAGGCTCCACTCAGTGACTCAACACTAAGGGTCTGGGGTTCTCAGAACACCAATATCTAATGGCTTCAGAGTTGTATATGATAAGCTGAACCCTGCTTTTAAAACGGAGCTAAAGATGGATGGGAAGGGTTTATAATACGTGACATAGAGCTAAAAACTGACGGGTGTCTCTTTTTGTCAGTTAGAGGAAGAAATCGCCACCTTGAAACAAGTGCTGGCTTCCAAAGAGAGGCGCCACTCTGAGCTGAAGCAGAGGCTGGGGATCACCACTCTGAGTGAGCTGAAGCAGAACCTGAGCAGAGGGTGGACTGACGTACAGTCCAGCACAGCGTGAGTACACACCTCAACACAGGACACTACATCCGTTTACTGCCTGAGGATCGGGCCGTGGTTTACCTTAATGACTATATTTATACCTTAATACCAGCTTAAGGCAGGCAGAGAGGTTTGGAGTTCAGAAAAACATTCAAACTGTTTTAATATATAGGTATATGTTGAAAATAACACAGGTTGTTCTTTTGGGTATATTCTCTGGCATATTTTTAAAATTAAAATGTATTTTTATGTACTTACAAAAGAGTGAACACTGACTTAGCTCTTATCTCTGGGTCTGTTCTTGTATTTTCATTCATTCATTCATTCATTATCTGTAACCCTTATCCAGTTCAGGGTTGCGGTGGGTCCAGAGCCTACCTGGAATCATTGGGCGCAAGGCGGGAATACACCCTGGAGGGGGCGCCAGTCCTTCACAGGGCGACACACACTCACACATTCACTCACACACTCACACCTACGGACACTTTTGAGCCAATCCACCTACCAACGTGTGTTTTTTGACTGTGGGAGGAAATCGGAGCAGACACAGGGAGAACACACCACACTCCTCACAGACAGTCACCCGGAGGAAACCCACACAGACACAGAGAGAACACACCACACAGACAGTCACCCGGAGGAAACCCACGCAGACACAGGGAGAACACACCACACTCCTCACAGACAGTCACCCGGAGGAAACCCACACAGACACAGAGAGAACACACCACAATCCTCACAGACAGTCACCCGGAGGAAACCCACGCAGACACAGAGAGAACACACCACAATCCTCACAGACAGTCACCCGGAGGAAACCCACACAGACACAGAGAGAACACACCACACTCCTCACAGACAGTCACCCGGAGGAAACCCACGCAGACACAGAGAGAACACACCACACTCCTCACAGACAGTCACCCGGAGGAAACCCACGCAGACACAGAGAGAAGACACCACACTCCTCACAGACAGTCACCCGGAGGAAACCCACACAGACACAGAAAGAACACACCACACTCCTCACAGACAGTCACCCGGAGGAAACCCACACAGACACAGGGAGAACACACCACACTCCTCACAGAAAGTCACCTGGAACGGGAATTGAACCCACAACCTCTGTGAGCTGTGTGACTGCGACACTATCTGCTGCGCCACCGTGCCGCTCTTGTATTTTCACAGCTGTTTAATAAACACATTTTATGCCTTAGTCTTGTATATGTCCGAAAGTTTATAGACACAGCTTCTTATGACTGAATTAAACTTTTTAAAAGTCCAGAACTGCACTCTCTGAGTAACAAAACACCACCATCCACAATAACTTTGGCATGACCTGGAGCGGTGTTTCTGATCCAGAACCAGTCACCCAACATCCATACCTCACCTCACTAATGCTCTTCTGGTTGAATGCAGTCAAATCCTCACAGAAATGTCCCAGCATAAATCAAGAGAATGAGACTACAGACTCGAGACTAAAGAAATGATCAATAATAACAACCTAAACACACCCACTGCTACCATCTTAAACTAGAACTCCCTAATATCACCAGGCTTTGTGTTTGTTTACCAGTGACTTTAGTAAAAAGGCACACGTCCATTTGTTGGCAAGAGAAAAAAAAGAGATTTCAAAGCTGCGTCCCTCATCCTGGAGGCGCTTCCCTGCTGTCAGTGGGGATTTCCTCCATGTCTTTGATTCATCGTAATGACCACAGCCCAGGCTCACTCAGGCAAAGCAGAGACCCTCGTTCACCACAGTGGCTCCTTTCCATTACAACCGTGACATCGTTTCCAGTGTCAGACACTGTGAGAAACACAGATTTAACATTGATGTACAACACGGATCTGATGTAGATGAGGCAGCTAAAATACAGCATACTTTTTGTACCAATGGGAAAAAGCATTCCCAGTAAATAGAGATATTTCTTAATATCTGCTGTTGGATTTGTACAAATCCAGTTTCAAAAAAGCTTGAGGCAATATTAAAAATGAAACAACAGAGTAAACAGTGTTAGGTTCTATGAAGGTAATAGTGTATACCTTGGTATTTAAATAACATTGAAGGTATCTCAGAACGAGGACATGTCTGGTGACATGCCTTTGCATTGATGTGCATTTAATAGAGCCACAGGGAGGGGGCGCTGTGGGAGCTCACTGATTGGTGATGTCACTCTCTGAAAACAGCAGAAGAAAAAAGTGCAAGCCTACTGCAGTAGTGAGTTTATTATATAGTTCAGGAAAATACACTATTGTAGAAAAGCTGAAAACAGATAAAAACACTCCCAAGACCCTTCTGTTGACCGTTATGAGGCTTTATCCTCCAAAAGTGTGATATGAGCCTCAGTTTACTGGAGCACGGTCTGCACAGACTGACCAATTAAATGTTTACAGAGAAGGTTATCGACCAATAACGGTAGCTGTACAGTCAGACCGTCCAATCAGAAGATTTTAGGCTACTTCACCACGCCCCCTTCTCACTCAAGCGAACCAATCGGAGTAGGGGAGGGCGGGACTAGTTTGTGAACGAAACTTCTTGAAGTTCTATGTAAGCGCTAGAAAATAAAATCCCGGACGTTTGTGAAATTCCTCCTGGACATGTCTTTAAAGGCTAAGCACCACTTAATGGACCTCCATGAATATTGGACATTATTGTAGTTACTGACAGATATAAGTATGAATTAAAATGAAAATAGCAGCTTAATTTGCTTTAAAACTGACACTTTTATTAAATTGACGGAAAAACCCGAGCTCGCTACGGAAATTCTCGAACGCGACCGTGACGTCACTGGTGGACAACAGCTGAACAACGCCGCGGTAAAACACCGTTATGACTGACTGTTATGACAGTATCTAGCTAAATAACCAACATTATTCATGACAATAGCCTAGCAATAAGCTAAACTCAAATGTAGAGGTACCGTTATTCTTGTAAATGTGATCGAAGTCGAACTCGAATTCCTCCGACACTATAAACCTCCGTAATGCAGCTACGTAGCCGAGTATAATCTGAGCACCGAGTTTAGCAAGTCAAGCTAACGTTAACTAACACCAACTAAAACAGGCGAAGTGAGTGTCCTTACCCTGTTTACCTCCATGTTACAGAGGCTCTTGAACACCTTTTGTTGGTGTCCTTACATGCCCATATTGTTGGAAAAGCGCCAGTGAAATGAGCTACAGATAACGGAGTGAGCGGATGGTCCTTTCCAAAGTGCCCGTTTAAAGTTGACAAATTTAGTCCATGTTCTGGATATTTTGGGATCTTTGGGCCATTTGTTCACAGATGTCCCACTGTACATTGAATGATTGCAGCCAAAAACAACACACCTTTTCGTCATTTTGCATTAAATTAAGTGCAGCTTCTAGAGTTGTTGTCCACCATCTACGTCACAGGCAAGACGCCTATTAGAGTTTCCCAACACCGTTTGGGGGGGGGACCAACGGTCTTTTAAACCTTATTCCTTCAATTAGTAAGAAATAACATGTTTTCTGACGATCAATAAACACAAGTTAGGAACTCAAACTCCACTGTATTTATTTGTTTGACACTTTCATAGAGCTGGGGCTTAGCCTTTAAGTCTAAAAAAGCCTGGTAATAACGTATACACTGTTAATAATTTGAGATGGTGAGCCGGTAGGAAACAAGTGGGTACTCTCAACCCTCAGTGAGAGCTAGTCAGGCTAAAATACAGCCTCACGCTGGTGGGGTTAGTTAACTAAACAGGGTTATAACTAAACCACCCAATAGAAATAATCAGAGATTACACTGTCACTGTCAAAACAAAACGTTTTTTAATTTGTATGAAAATTTCACAAGCAATGATACTTAACTTTGTGTTTGGTATTATTTTGGAGATGGTCAATAACAGGTTTTGGTCCAGCAGTGACAGTGGTCCCTCTGTGTAGCGTATAATGAGCTCAAGCTAATTCCATCACCTCTTTTGATTTTGATATTTGGAGCTCACACTGTCCTCTCGGTGTTAGCAGCTGATGCAGTCGACCCACAGCAGCGTACACAGTTAACTGGAGGAAAAAGAAGTTATCTGTCTCGTGGATGCAAATGAAGGAGGCCTTAACGTAGTTTTGCACACTGTATATTTGTGGCCTTATTGGCTGCCTTTGGGTTTGAAATTAAACAGAGCCTCAACACAACAAACCCGTGGCAGTTTTCAGTGACGGACACACCGCTCCGTGTGTGGCTCTCACTCGACCCTGACCGCGGTTATTAAGTTACCACACGGTGACGCGTTAACTCACATCTCAAATGAAAAGCCCCATCTCCAGTCACGGTTGCCATGGCGACGAGACCGCAGACTCAGGAGGCTAAACTTATCAGCTACCGCTCTGGGACCTTCTGACTGATTTGGATGACTCTCAACACCCTCATCCGCACACTTAATACACACACACACACACACTCTCTCACACACACGTTATCATATAGTGTGAGACTCATTTGCATTATATGACCCTATTTGCATTGTATGTATCTCAGTGCAAGTGATGATGCAGTGTGTGATAATGTGTCCCATATACATTACACAGTACAGTATCAGTGTCGAATATACACCGAACAGCCATAACATCGCTACCATCTCCATGTCCACTCACTGCCCACTGACTGTAAATGCACTACATGGACTACACTATGTAATTTTACAACTACAAATGCTCCGCATATGGTCAGTGGAGCTCAGATTGTAAACGAAAAGACAATAATGATGATAATGTTATGGCTGATAACATATATTATAGTGTGAGTGTGTGTGAGAGTGTGAGAGTGTGTGAGTGTGAGAGTGAGTGAGTGAGTGTGTGTGAGTGTGTGTGTGAACACTAGGGCATCAGCTAATGTCAGTTTCACAGCAGGCGGTTTGGGAAAGTGAGTGGTGTTTTCTGAAGGGAGAAGCGGGTGGGGGCCCTGCCCTGACGGTCAGAGCAGAAGTGTGTGGTGTTGTGTTACAGGATGGTGCTGCAGAGTTGGTCTGGAGCCCGGTCAAAACAAAGCAAGACAAATGAGAAAACAAAGACCCAGAATCTATTGAACACAACATGTCTGATCCGTTACCTCTCCGTTAGGTCGTAAGGAGCCTCCCAGGCCTAGTCACAGCTTAGTAACTTCGGAGGCAAAAGAACCTTTATTACAGCTTCATTTAGGTGTGTTAGTGTGTGTTGTGCTGGTGTAGAGTGGATCAGACACAGCAGTGCTGCTGGAGTTTTTAAACCCCTCAGTGTCTGGACTGAGAACAGTCCACCGACCAAAAACATCCAGCCGACAGCGTCCTGTGTCACTGATGAAGGACTAGAGGACGACCGACACACACAGATGACTATTACTTTAGAGTTTGGATATGATAATCAATCAATCATTCACTCATTCATTCATTCATTCATTCATTCATCTTCTCTAACTGCTTCATCCTGATTAGGTTTGGGAACAAGGGAGGAATGAACACACCCCAGACAGGGTGCCAGTCCACCACACTATAATAATCATGATGTGTATGTTAAATGAAAATGAGTTGATTAGATCTATTTAAAGTAACACTAAGTCATATTTGTACCTTCAAATTACAGCTTTAAAATCACTGTGATTCGTCGCTGACCTGTAACAGGGTGAAAAGAGCCTCTGTGGTGGTTAATCCAAGCTCAGCGCGGCAGAAATTGCACTATGTATCTTTTGGAGGAGGGTAGGAAACCACCCCCAACTCCTTTTGATTTCAGGACAGTGCTGTAAAAGTGAATTACTCTCTGCAAATGTAGGAGGAGCCCATGAGCAGAGGTACCAAATCTTACGTAGTGTTCCTTTAAAGGCCTTGAAGGCTCTGCTTGTTTCCCCTGTAGGGGGCGCTCACTACTGTCTTCTGTAACACTGCTAGTGTGTAGGTTATTGATCATTGTGTGATTTCAGAAGTCTTTACCCAGTGGCGAATTACTGTTAACACTGAATCATTGTGTGTGACTCAGACTCTCATCTGTTATCTTTGAAGAATGAAGAAATCTGAGCCCAAGCCTGTCCTCCACAGAAACAGTATCTTTTTGGTTTGCACAGCGTTCTTCATGAAACAACTAATATTTGTTTATGTGCTTAACAGATACAAAAAAACCTCAGAGACCCTGAGCACAGCCGGCCAGAAAACGTCCGCAGCCTTCAGCAACATCGGAACCACCATCAGCAGGAAGTTTGGAGATATGAGGTACGGCATTGATTATATCCACCACTTACATCAGATCATTAAAGCAGCAGTCAGTCTTTTTTTTTTTACTGTGTGCAAGGCTACTCCATGCGGCATTAGGTTGTAATGCAGGTCCCTCGCATATTGATGGCTGTGTTTGAAACTCTGCCACACCCAGGCCACTAGATGTCAGCGTATTGGCTGTTAAATAACAAGAATCCTCAAAAAAAATGACTTACTGCTCCTTTAATTTCAGGCTGAAGTCTGATTATGTCAGAACAGATAAAGATCACCCACTCCATTTGCTTCCTGACAGGCATGAACGGCACAACGTTTAATTATTGTCTTCACTGTGTGCACCCCAGTACATCTATGAATATCTACAATGCAGCTGCTAAACGTTGACGTCTACTGCTTTCTGTTCACTGTTAGCCTTGTTAGCGTGTCTGTTTGATGTAGTTATTTAACCTGCTGCATGCGTCCACCTCTCTCCGCTTCGTTAAAACAGAAATCACACGCTAGCCTCCAGAGCTTTCCCCCCATTAACCACTCAATCCCCACAGTGTGGTCTCGTGCGGAGGACAGCTCAGTGATGCCTGCTTTTTGAGAAGGGTTTAGCCCAGACAATCTGTTTGGAGAAGGCATGTTTCTGTTACATAAGCACACATTTAAGCAGCTTTCGCTGGGCACAGGACTGGGCAGCTCAGGGATAAGGGCAGCTTGTGTCCCGGCTGCAAGGAAGCATCACTTATACGACCACGCCGGTGCCATATTGCAGGGCGGAGTGTTGGAGGAGTTGCCAAAGGCGTTATAGGACCATTAGGAGTAGCCACTTTCTCCTCTGTAATAATTAGTCAAACCCTTCCATGTAACACGGATATAATCATGGCCAGTCTGTGCCATAGACGCGTCATGGTGGATATCAGAAATAACTCAACACCCCCAGCAAGGTCATTTGACCATAGCTAGTAATGGGTTAATTCATTTTTACAAGGTTTTTTCCCGAATCACTTTTTGTTCCTTAGATTTAAAAAGGCTGGCTTTGCTACTCTCTCTTTAGAGGGTACATATTTATCCCCCAATTTTGGGGTCTTAATGAAACGTATGTGACCTGCTTTGATCAAAATACCCCATATTTTCCACTTGCCTCCTGACAGCCACGAACAGAACATTGTTTAATCATTTTCTCAGTTCCTTCTGTTGAATTAACTGCGTTAAAAACACTTCAACATGAACACTCCAGCAGGATAATGCTGCACTTCTGTAGGCTTCAAAAGATGTCGTATGTTAATGTGTATATGGTTGTGACATCACAACCATAATCGATTAGAAATGGGCTGAATTTGCACCTCAGTGACTGGTGATTGTCTTTTATTTTAGCATTGATTACATCATACACATACAAACAGCTTTATTTGTTTCAATGACATGGGCCCTTTAAGTGTTGTTTGTGTTCGTGGCCCTCAGGGTGATGTTTGGCAGATGGTTGACACTCGCTGCCGTCTGCCGTCGCTCTGCCTGGTGCCTGCTCACACTTCTTACTCAGTGTTTCAATGCATTTTCAAAAAGTAATCAAGAAACAAAGAGAGGACACAAGGTAGAGAGTCCAGTGCCTTGGGCCCAGAGTTGGTTACATGTCTATAGTATTTTAAGGAGTGTACAGGGTTCCATTGATGATGATACTGTATCATTGTCTGCACTGAGGACTGTGTGTGTGTCCCTCTGTAATTCACTTCACACATGACCCCAGTCTGACCACGTCTTCACTGCAGAAACTAACAGTTGTGCTCACTTTCAATTCCATCTTTCTCCCCATTTCAGCATTTTTGAGCTACTGTACTCCAGGAGGTGTGTGTGTGTGTGTGTGTGTGTGTGTGTGTGTGTGTGCTGTGTCTCAGACTCTTCCTGTGCATGCGTGTGGTTCTCTTTTCCATTGCTGTAGTGTAAATGCATGCCACCTGAAGACTGTACAAAAGAGAAAAGTTAGAACTGCACATGGTGTGCTTTGAGTGTTATTATCACAATGCTGTGGATCATGTGGACAATAATGGACTGTGTATTACTGTTATCACAGAGGAAGGCTACACAGGTGCAGACATGACATTTAAAAGTGTGTTGTGAGAGAGGGATGGACAGTATGGCAAAATTATACTAATAACAATTATTTCCTAATAGTAATAAAAATTCTAACAGAAGCTATAAACACAGTGTTTTTATTAACATTTTACCCACTGTGTTTAATCCAGTTAAACAGGACTTATGCAAGGTTTGTGATGAAACATGTGGTCAGTTGAACAACTGAAGGGGAGTCTGCTATTGCACAGTATTCCACTGATTTTATACACGCCTAATTGAGTAAAGCGAAAAAGCCCTGGATAATGTTTTATTGGAAACTGGACACAACCAGCGTAATATGATATTCAGGTGTCTGTAAAGGTTAATAAATGGTGGACAGGTCTGTTACATTAGGATCTACAGACTGCAAGCAAATTATGGACCACACTCCTATAATCACTGGTCTCAAAGAAAACAAATGTGTTTCAGTACATGGCCTTTATAAGCGTGCTAGTAGAAAGTCGTTTGTGTTTTGACAGATTTAATGACATCGTATTCCTGATAAAGCAGGTAGTGTTCTCCCTGTGTCTGCGTGGGTTTCCTCCGGGTGACTGTCTGTGAGGAGTGTGGTGTGTTCTCCCTGTGTCTGCGTGGGTTTCCTCCGGGTGACTGTGAGGAGTGTGGTGTGTTCTCCCTGTGTCTGCGTGGGTTTCCTCCGGGTGACTGTCTGTGATGAGTGTGGTGTGTTCTCTCTGTGTCTGCGTGGGTTTCCTCCGGGTGACTGTCTGTGATAAGTGTGGTGTGTTCTCCCTGTGTCTGTGTGGGTTTCCTCCGGGTGACTGTCTGTGAGGAGTGTGGTGTGTTCTCCCTGTGTCTGCGTGGGTTTCCTCCGGGTGACTGTCTGTGAGGAGTGTGGTGTGTTCTCCCTGTGTCTGTGTGGGTTTCCTCCAGGTGACTGTCTGTGAGGAGTGTGGTGTGTTCTCCCTGTGTCTGTGTGGGTTTCCTCCAGGTGACTGTCTGTGAGGAGTGTGGTGTGTTCTCCCTGTGTCTGCGTGGGTTTCCTCCGGGTGACTGTCTGTGAGGAGTGTGGTGTGTTCTCCCTGTGTCTGCGTGGGTTTCCTCCGGGTGACTGTCTGTGAGGAGTGTGGTGTGTTCTCT
Source organism: Hoplias malabaricus (assembly GCF_029633855.1). Lineage (NCBI taxonomy): Eukaryota > Metazoa > Chordata > Actinopteri > Characiformes > Erythrinidae > Hoplias > Hoplias malabaricus. The sequence goes on from NC_089806.1 coordinate 7,207,889, forward strand.
CTGTGTCTGCGTGGGTTTCCTCCGGGTGACTGTCTGTGAGGAGTGTGGTGTGTTCTCTCTGTGTCTGCGTGGGTTTCCTCCGGGTGACTGTCTGTGAGGAGTGTGGTGTGTTCTCTCTGTGTCTGCGTGGGTTTCCTCCGGGTGCTCCGGTTTCCTCCCACAGTCCAAAAACACACGTTGGTAGGTGGATTGGTGACTCAAAAGTGTCTGTAGGTGTGAGTGTGTGAGTGAATGTGTGAGTGTGTGTCACCCTGTGAAGAACTGGCACTCCCTCCAGGGAGTGTTCCAGCCAAGTTGGAAAGTTAGTAAAGGTAAAATGCAGTTTAAAATGAATTATTAAAAACATTACTATCTGAAACAAAGCTTCTCAACCAATCATATTGTTTACAGGGGTTTATCCTTGATATGCTCAGAAATCATATTATGAGATAACAGGAAATAATTAATTAAGATTTATTATTAATATTGCCATATTGTCCATCTGTAGTGTGAGCATCCCTTATGTATCTCTGAGGACTTCGATTCCCATGATGCAACAGTTCAGACAAGAGTAGTACAGTTGTATCATTAACCACAATGATTTGGGTGTGTATATTTATATATACTGTATATGTGTAGTGTAAATCACATCAGTCATAAATGCGAGAGAGTAAAATAACTTCAGTGAGGAGTGTTGTCTTTACGATACACCTCTGGAACTCACTGCATGTTATTTCACGTGCGGACCACACTGAAACATAACCATACTTATGTTAAATATTATTATACAGCTCATATCCCATTACTAACTGCAGTAATGCACACTTTATACAATTAGACACTGATACAGCTGTTTATAAAAGGTGAACTACTCTTGATAATCGTGTGATGAAAATCTTTTCCGTTTCTTTCTCTGTGGCCATCATCAGTATGACAGACAGCTTCTGTATAGCCTAGTAACCTGCTACTTTATCACTACCTTATCGCTATTAATGCCTGATTTGTTTGTGTGTGTGTGTGTGTGTGTGTGAGGATATGACCTAACACTTTATAATAGCAGGCCCCCTACAAATATCAAACTAATCATTACTCAGTTCTGTGTAAACTATAATGTAATAAACGAGATTTACACAATAATGTGATTGTAGTTACCATGGGCTACCATTTCAATAATTAACCGTTCACTTGGTGATATACAAATGTATGACATAAATGGAATATTAAAAATGCTTTTACACCAATGTGTAAGTAACTGTTAAGATTCTTGAACACACCGTTAAATATTTATTCCACTGTTGATTATTAGGACCTGCTGCTGTAAAGTGCTTCCCCACACAATGTAGCAGTAAATGTGTCTAAATATTTTCTTTCTTCTTTTGTTGCACATCAAAAGGTCAAATTCAATAGGGTAAGATACAGTGTGTGTGTGTGTGTGTGTGTGTACTGGAGCATTTTTTAGTGTTGAGATTGTTTTCTGAAACAGTATTAAACCTGAACATCACACACACACGTTCCACGCAGGACGTTAGTTATTAGTTGAATGACATTAGCCGAAGAGACCACTAAAGACTAATCTATTACTCTCTAAACTCGCCAATCCTATAACAGCTAATTACTAACGCATGTGATGCGCACTGCCATTGGAGATAAACACACTAATGTTCAAAGGTTGCAGCCAATGTTTGTATTAATAAGAGACCAGTTTTGTTGCAGATTTGTGTCTAAAATTATTCTTGGATGATGCTAATATTTTATAGGGGTTCAGACCGTTTGAATAAGCTTCACAATTTGAAGAAATCACCGTATAGAGCCACGGAGAATCCTGCACAGCACTGATAAAGGACTTAGAGTGATATTTATATCCATAATCATATGAAATTGTTAGTTTATATAGATTTGTTTTACTCATTTTCTTCCCAATTTTAAATTCATTGTCAGTTCCACCTGCTACATAAGACTTAAAGGCTAAGCACCACTTAATGGACCTCCATGAATATTCCACATTATTGTAGTTACTGACAGATATAAGTATGAATTAAAATGAAAATAGCAGCTTAATGTGCTTTAAAACTGACAATTTTATTAAATTGACGGAAAAACTCGAGCTCGCTACGGAAATTCTTGAACGCGACCGTGACGTCACTGGTGGACAACAGCCGAACAACGTCGCGGTAAAACACCGTTATGACCGACTGTTATGACAGTATCTAGCTAAATAACCAACATTATTCATGACAATAGCCTAGCAATAAGCTAAACTCAAATGTAGAGGTACCGTTATTCTTGTAAATGTGATCGAAGTCGAACTCGAATTCATCCGACACTATAAACCTCCGTAATGCAGCTACGTAGCCGAGTATAATCTGAGCACCGAGTTTAGCGAGTCAAGCTAACGTTAACTAACACCAACTAAAACAGGCGAAGTGAGTGTCCTTACCCTGTTTACCTCCATGTTACAGAGGCTCTTGAACACCTTTCGTTGGTGTCCTTACATGCCCATATTGTTGGAAAAGCGCCAGTGAAATGAGCTACAGATAACGGAGTGAGCGGATGGTCCTTTCCAAAGTGCCCGTTTAAAGTGGACAAATTTAGTCCATTTTCTGGATATTTTGGGATCTTTGGGCCATTTGTTCACAGATGTCCCACTGTACATTGAATGATTGCAGCCAAAAACAACACACCTTTTCGTCATTTTGCATTAAATTAAGTGCAGCTTCTAGAGTTGTTGTCCACCATCTACATCACAGGCAAGACGCCTATTAGAGTTTCTGAACACCGTTGGTTAGAAATAACATGTTTTCTGACGATCAATAAACACAAGTTAGGAACTCAAACTCCACTGTATTTATTTGTTTGACACTTTCATAGAGCTGGGGCTTAGCCTTTAACAGTCTCACAAAGCCATCAAGCTGGGTGTGTATAGGCTGGCATCAACACGCTTGGAGGAGATCACTAAATACTAATTGTGACGACTGAGCTAACAGATGCCCGTGTATTTTTCCCATGTTGTAACTTCTCGTTCTCAAAGTACTGTACACACCCAGTTCATGGCCTTTCAGTTACTACTTCATACGGATTCTACTGGGTATGAATTCCTATATGACATGTGCCTCTAGAGATATGAACTCAAGTGTATATAACGTTATGTAACATGATATTTCTGTCATACAAAGGTATTTAGCCTAAATATATCCAAATCTGTCTCTTTCCCCCCATAGTTCACAACCAAGGTAATGCTAGGATTGCTAAACAGCTTTGGTTTGTTCTCGTCTGGTTTGCTAGTTGTGTACATTAATGCCAGTAGAGTTCTTGTGGTGGAAAGAGAAAGTAGGAACTGATCTTTACAGCGCTCCAAATAGATTTAGCTAGCATTAGCATGTCGTGCAGCAGGTAGTGTTCTATAGACACGGAATGATTATGTAGTAAATGTGTTGAAAATGTCTTATATCCCATACAGTGTTCTCCACAGTTATGGACCCCTTGACTAATTTGGCAGTTAGATTGTGCCCATAAGGACAGAACTGACCTGTCTCTGCTCTGACCAGAGATTTCAGTTGGATAAGCTTTACAAACTCCTTTTAGCTCATCTGTCGCTGCACAGAGTCGGTGGACTGTTCTCAGTCCAGACACTGAGGGGTTTAAAAACTCCAGCAGCACTGCTGTGTCTGATCCACTCTACACCAGCACAACACACACTAACACACCACCACCACATCACACCTGCTTTATGGGGGTCCTGAGCACTGAAGAACAGGGGGGAAAGGGGCAAACAAAGTATGCAGAGCAACCGGTGGACTACAGTCTTTAATTTTAGAACTACAAAGTGCTCCTGTGGAGCTGAGAGAACGGACAGTGAGGTCAGTCGAATGTTATGGCTGACTGTTATGGTATATAGCTAATCCTTAAGCAACAGTGTTCATCAATATTCATACGATTTGCTCATTTACCAAGGGGTTGCCAGGTATTGTGGAGGGCGTATGGAGTATAAGTGACCAATGTATACTGAAATAGCCAGGTTTAAATGACAGTATCCTGTGCTTTGCTGTGGTGTGCTTGCTAAACCTTTATTATATGTGCCATGTCTTGTGTTTGTTTATGCTAATGTCTCTCTCTCCTGCCTGGTCATGCTTTCTGGGGACAGCTACTCTGTACGCCACTCTATGAGCATGCCCACCATGAGGTAAATGTGCCTGAGCGTGTGTTTCATTTACTGGATGATGAAATTCAATAGCACAATAATCTCGGAATGATTTAGCGCTGGTGCTACATGCTAAAAATGTTTGTTGCTTGTTTTGTTTGAAATAAATATTAATATTATTATAATGTTAGATGTTATATGTTTAAACTGTTCTACAAAGTCATTGAGTTGAAACCCATAGGTTGTAGCTAACTGCCAGGTCCTGGATATGGTACGCATTCATTCATTCATTATCTGTAACGCTTATCCAATTCAGGGCCACGGTGGGTCCAGAGCCTACCTGGAATCATTGGGCGCAAGGCGGGAATACACCCTGGAGGGGGCACCAGTCCTTCACAGGGCAACACAGACACACACACACACATTCACTCACACCTACGGACACTTTTGAGTCGCCAATCCACCTACCAACATGTGTTTTGGACTGTGGGAGGAAACCGGAGCACCCGGAGGAAACCCACGCAGACACAGGGAGAACACACCACACTCCTCACAGACAGTCACCCGGAGGAAACCCACGCAGACACAGGGAGAACACACCACACTCCTCACAGACAGTCACCCGGAGGAAACCCACGCAGACACAGAGAGAACACACCACACTCCTCACAGACAGTCACCCGGAGCAGGAAACGAACCCACAACCTACAGGTCCCTGGAGCTGTGTGACTGCAACACCTACCTGCTGCACCATCGTGCCGCCCTTACGCATATATAATGATGATTTTAATTGATTCATTGAACCGTGTGTGTTTAATTTAAAATGTGTGTGGTTTTAAAAATCATTTTAAAACCATCATCATTATATAACGTATTTCAAAACATGTCCAGGAGGTGGCAGCAGACAGGTTGAAGACAAGCCCTTTATTCTAGAAATCGCGATTGTGGCCCTGCTGTTCATATACAGCGCTTATTAATCACATAGACATTAAAGACGTGTCTTATTAGCACAACATATTGAACAATTCTTAAATACTTTTTTAATAATAAATATCTCTGAAGCTCAAAAGCAATAGCGAAGAATGTCAACAGCAAATTGCCCCACTATCTATAAGCTCCAATCAGCCACAAGATTAAAACCACCGACCGGTGAAAAGAATAACATTGATTTACCTGGTTACCGTGGCGAGTCAAGGGCCCCTAAGGCTCACTGAGGAGTGAGGGCTAGCCTGACACTGGCTTTACAGCTGGCTGCGAGTAGGTCTATGTGCCCACGTTGACCCCTTCGCTCTCTTGTGCGTTTGGGTGTGCCTACTTTTGGCAGGTACTAACCGACGCACTCTGGGAACACCCCACAAAACGTTATGACCGTCACAGTTTGGCTCAGAACCCTACACTCACTCCTCATCTTTAAGAACTGTCTGATAATTCCCACCCCTTTCAACAGGGGGCGCCGAACCAGTCAGTGGTTTGTACCTTGTGGCTGATGCGTGAATGCAGTCTATATCGCTGCATACGTGTAAGACAGAAGATGAACAGACGCAGGACTGTCACAGTTTCATATTAATGGTGTTTCCACTTCTTTGTTCTTACAGGAACTCACCTAGTTTTAAATCCTTTGAGGAGAAAGTTGAAAGCACCGTATCCAACATCAAGGTAGGTCTAACCGGACCCAGGGTGTGGACCGTTACTCCGGGTTAATATTGACCAAGCGTTCCAGACAAACCTGAAGTGTCGGTGCTGTCAGCAGCTCAGGCGTCTCCTTTAGGCCCTCAGCTGTTAATCATTTATCTCCTCTGTCATTCCGGCAGCCTTCCAGCAGACACGGATCCTGACTGACTGAATAAAGGCTGGAGCCAGGAGCGCTGCCAGAAAGCTGTCTGATCTGAGACAGATCCACCTGGACCTTAGATAACCTACAGACACAGCTACATTTAGAGCAGACTTACCCTACTGCCTAGGCCCTGTCTCAGTCCTCCAGCCCTGAGGTCCGTTTTTGAAGAGTGTATTTTTGTGACGTGGTAGAGGTGTAAACAACAGGGATGGCACTGAATGCTAGGATGCTATGATCGTTTCTCCCCGAGCTACGGCTGGACCCTCTGCACACTCAACACACTTGGAGGAGAACACTAGTCCCCAAATCTGTTATGTTAATTAGCGCTGGCTATCACTACTCAGCACACAGAGTCTACTTAAGTAAGATTGTGTGTGTGTCTGCTGTATTTCTGAACATGGTCCTTCTTCATGTTTTCACAGTCTAAGGTTGGAGGGAGTGGCAGTGGGGGAAGTTTTGAGGACGTTCTCTCCTCAGCGGCTCAGGCCAGCGCTCAGGAGACGCCCCCTACAAACCCCACACAAAGCACCGAGAGCACGTGCTAATGAAGAAAGGCTGGAAGTTTGAGGATGGAACTATGCTGCCCCTCTGTGGCCAGGAGGGCTGCATTACATCCTCAGAAACCAGTTCCTGAAGCCCACAAAGTCAATCAGCCGTCACCAAACATCTGACCTACTTCTGTAACCAAAACCTACCAGATGTTGTGAGGCCTGAGAACGGCCTCTGTCCAAATGTGTCATTGCTTTCATGTTTCTGTACTGAAAAAGAGACCCAGTGTGTTCAGGAACTGAAGGTACCGCCGTGCGCAGAAGTTTTGGACCCCTGGACAAACTATATATTATGTGAGTATGGTTCTCCTTGTGCCTGAGTGGGTTTCCTCCAGGTGCTCCAGTTTACCCGGGCAGTCCAGAGGTAGACTGGCTGTGGGAAACTGCCCTCAGGTGTGAGTGACCGGGTGAGTTTGAACTTGGCCACGTGTGCTTGACTGGGTGTGTGTTTGTGTGAGGGAATGATTGAGTGAGTGTGTTACAGGAAGTGAATGAATGAATGAATTATATTTGACCAGGGCCGATCAAACCTTTGCGCACAGCTGTATAATGAGCTACCTTCCGGATGGCAGTTTTTCAATCGTTAATACGTTACAGAAAAATAATTTAAAAAAATATAAACATTCTACTAACTATAAACAAGGTATTGGGCCAAATTCAAAATAACAGTGGAATACGTAAACTGATGTTACACATCTGGAATGAACTGTTAGTCTGAGCATGGGCCAAGGTCAAACCTAATTATAAAAACATTCGTCTGTGTGTTTGGGGATGAGTTGACCGTTACCGTTTCTCTACAGTGCACAAATGAGTGTGGTCCAGACCTGCAGGGGCAACCGTGATGTCATTAGCTCAGTCTCGGTTTATTACCCAGTGTCTTAAAATACTGATCACATTGTCCAAGCAAGCACACGTGTCTGAGTTCTAGGGCTAAACAGTTGTTGCCATCGTGGGGGCTTTATATTAAATCAAAATATTAAATTGTAAATACAAAACTAAGATATTTCAGGCCACATATTTACAATTTAGAACGACATTTTTAAATACGTAGACCACAGCATTTCTTCTTATAGTTTCTCTTTTTCTTACATCACTTGAAAATAATGTTATTTGAGTCTTAAAGTGACGTTCACGACTGTAATCGGAAAACACTTTTTATAAAATTAGGATGTTTCCTCAACTTCTGCTGCTGTCGTGTGTGTGTTGGAAACTGGTCCAATGCTAGTGTTTACGAAGCCTAGGTTCGTGTTCTCTCTCTCTCTGAAACGGCCTATACTTCAAAACGTTGAAAATCATAAAAAGAGATGAGGATATTGCTCCATTCCTGCTCCACAGGTGCAGGAATTTTTTTTGCCGTTTCAAATTTATTTAGGTAGGAACACACTCTACATTCGGCACAGCGTTAACTGCATGAAAGTAAACACAGAAAGAAAGTGCTACAAAACTAAACAGCTCGAGTTACAAATGAGTTTGTGATTCAAACAATGAATAAAAACTGTTCCACCTTCCAACGGTTCCAAAACACATAGAGCTTCCAAATTGTAGGAGAACTGTAGGTCCCCACTATCGTAGACATTGCCTTTAACACAGCCAAGAAGCCAACGATTTATCCACAGCCATCATGAATGTCTCTACTTAAATATCAAGCTGAAATTAATACCGCTCTGTCACGGTTATTTAATAAAAGTGTATTGACTTTTCCTTCCTGTAAAAGAGATTCTGGCATGACATTACCTCGGGGAGAACCTGTGAGCTTTGACATCCACTTTTCACCATACAATCAAGTCTCAAAGAATAAAGTCATGTCCGGCACATTACGCCCCGTCAAACGCCCTGTATCACTCTGAGACACACTAAGGTACAGTGTGGTCTGATGTCTGTTTCCTATTGATTTTAAAAGAGAGTTACTGGGTTTACCTTAAACCATGTGCAAAATCAAACAGCAGCTTCTGAAAACACAGCAAACACAGTCTAAGCACACGGCAGTATGACTCTGGTTCAATCTCTACACTAGCACTTAACATTAGCTAGGCTAATGGCAGTGCAGTTGCCCTTCTCATAAAGAAAATGTATGCAAGCGATCTCCACTTACTGAACATAGCAACAGCAGGGGATTTAAACTGTGATGTTTTTGTTCAATAGTCAACCATTGTTTATTCAGTAATAAATTATGGCTAACCTTGAGCTATTGGGCTATTTTGTTTGTTTGTTTTCATATATCTTCACTTGTATATTGTTGTTAAACTGTTACAAAGACACCAAACATTTGGGAAAAAAAACGGTTTTGTAACTTAACCACGTCCCTCTTGTATAACCTGGATCTGTTTCTGTACAACTTTAAATAATAAAAGACTTCTGTAAAGTCAACACGTTTTGACTGATTAATACTCAAATGAATAATGTCAAAGGTCACTTGACCACTGTGTTGCCCACGCAGACACAGGGAGAACACAACACACTCCTCACAGACAGTCACCCGGAGGAAACCCACGCAGACACAGAGAGAACACACCACACTCCTCACAGACAGTCACCCGGAGGAAACCCACGCAGACACAGGGAGAACACAACACACTCCTCACAGACAGTCACCCGGAGGAAACCCACGCAGACACAGGGAGAACACAACACACTCCTCACAGACAGTCACCCGGAGGAAACCCACGCAGACACAGGGAGAACACAACACACTCCTCACAGACAGTCACCCGGAGGAAACCCACGCAGACACAGGGAGAACACAACACACTCCTCACAGAGTGTCACCCGGAGTAAACCCACGCAGACACAGGGAGAACACAACACACTCCTCACAGTCACCCGGAGGAAACCCACGCACACACAGAGAGAACACACCATACTCCCCACAGACAGTGTAACAATTAAAGTGACTCATCATAAGGCTACAGAGCCTTACATAAGAAATTAACATCTATTAAACATCAGTCATCAAAACACTGTCAAGGGTGAAACAGACTAAAGCTGATTTTCACTGCCTCTGTAGATGTTAATGTAGAGGTGTGTGTGTGTTGGTTTGGATGTATGGTTCATGTAGATGTCATGTAACCCCAGCGCTACATGCTAATGACCCTGCAAACTTCAAAATCTTCAGCAGAGCCAAGTTCTTCACTAATATGGCCTCCGATTATAGACAGTTACAGTCAAGTGCTACGGTTAAAGATATAAAAAAAAGTAGACTTTTTGAAATTCACAACAGAGTTTTACTGTTTTATTGCCCTTTTTCAGGGAAAAATAACCCAAAACATAAAGATAAATCTTTTCCTTTTCAACCGTCTCACTGTAAACAAACAGAAAATTAAAACTGAAAGAATCTAGAGCTAAAAACTGCTAACGTAAGGACCGTAGTTAAACATGAATCTCCACCATCGTTCATCTGTTCCGGCGGCAAGTGTCTGCTGATTAATCCCCACTTTACCAGACCACACGGCCAAGGCAGATTATCCTGTACAGTGGTTCTGCTTTGTTTGAGCCTATCTGTGAGGTAAATATTGCAACTTGCAGTAACATGAGAAATAACCTTTCTTCTGAAAAGAGTAGTGTTGCCTCTACTCTTCTGGGATGGCTTTGGTAACAGATGGTGGAGCATTTCTGCGAGCATCAGATATCATTCGGCCTGAGCCTAAGTGAGGTATGACTGTTTCTGAATAACATTCACTGTGCACAGTTACAAACATGAGCACAGGTTCAAACCCATGCTAACAGACATGGTTCATTAGAACTGTTAAATAGAACTGATTAAAGGAAATAAAGGTGATTGTGAAAAAGAGACAGAACAGCTCAGCTTTGTGCAGGAAGCTCGGCCACAGCTAAACACAACGTTCAGGAACAGCTACAAGCTTCAGTCGTGAGTGCTCTGTCTGTGGTGGTAATTCACTATGAATTACAGAAAGAGAGTGTTACAGGACGCCCTGACGTCACTCGCTCGAACTGGACTCTTCCGCTGTGGACAGGTGTTGAGCTCTCTCCTCGTTCAAACTCTTCACCAGTGCCAGCATCTCTGGGTGATGAAACCGACCTGAAATGAGCAGAAAACACCACTTTAACACAAATCTATTTTACTATACTGCACTGTACTAGAGGGTGGTTCCATTTATATGGATACACCTTAATAGAATGGGAATGGTTGGTGATATTAACTTCCTGTTTGTGGTACATTAGTATATGGGAGGGGGGAAACTTTTCAAGATGGGTGGTGACCATGGCGGCCATTTTGAAGTCAGCCATTTTGGATCCAACTTCTGTTTTTTCAATGGGAAGAGGGTTATGTGACACATCAAACTTATTGGGAATTTCACAAGAAAAACAATGGTGTGCTTGGTTTTAACGTAACTTTATTCTTTCATGAGTTATTTACAAGTTTCTGACCACTTATTAAATGTGTTCAAAATGCTGCCCATTGTGTTGGATTGTCAATGCAACCCTCTCCTTCCAGTATCCGTAGTTTCAGGTGCTGCACATCTTGATGGTACGGTGTGGTATATGGGGTACAAAGATAGTGGGGCCATTCTTCATCAGTGGAAACCTCAAGGCCACTGGATATGAGAAATTGCTACATGACGATGTGTTTTCCTCTTAATGCACTGAAGCTGGCACGTTCCCTGAGTTTTTCCAGCAAGATGGTGCACCACCACATTATAGGTGTCAGGTCCGAGCATTCCTAGATGAACAGTTTCCTGGAAAGTGGATTGGTCGTCGTGGGCCAGTTGAATGGCCCCAAAGGTCTCCCGATCTGACCCCCTTAGACTTTTATCTTTGGTGTCATCTGAAGGTAATTGTCTATGCTGTGAAGATACGAGACGTGCAGCACCTGAAACTACGGATACTGGAAGCCTGTGCTAGCATTTCTCCTGCGGTGTTGCTATCAGTGTGTGAAGAGTGGGTGAAGAGGGTGGCATTGACAATCCAACACAATGGGCAGCACTTTGAACACATTTTATAAGTGGTCAGAAACTTGTAAATAACTCATGAAAGAATAAAGTTACGTTTAAACCAAGCACACAATTGTTTTTCTTGTGAAATTCCCAATAAATTTGATGTGTCACATGACCCTCTTCCCATTGAAAAAAACTAACGTTGAATCCAAAATGGCCGACTTTAAAATGGCCACCATGGTCACCACCCATCTTGAAAAGTTTCCCCCCTCCCATATACTAATGTGCCACAAACAGGAAGTTAATATCACCAACCATTCCCATTTTATTAATGTGTATCCATATAAATGGCCCACCCTGTACTATACTACAATATAACGTAATCTTACTGAATGTTAAAATTTATTTTAACTGTGATTATATCCTCCCCAAGGCAGACTGGTGTTCAGATCCCAGCTTAAGCAGGAACACCCTTGGGTAAGACGCTCAACGCTGCATTACCCTGTGTCGCCTGATCAAGAATTACAGTCACTGTGACAAAAAGCTTTTAACCAAATGTAGTAAACGGAAATAAAAGGACTGGGCTAAACCTTCAGTGGATGTGAAAAACTCCTCAAGTCTGCCCGGGGTTCCCTCCAGCTCCTCATACTCATGAGCCTGCAGAATCATCTCCAGCAGGTCCATCTCCTTCACCAGCCGGGCCTCAGGACTGGACTGAGTCTCATACTCCTGCAGAGAAACAGAAACACACCTCACACATTAAAGTGCAGAAAATAACAGAATTCTTCAGCATATCCAACTTGCATTAAAAAGACGAGGATATGCATGTTCCTCGCCTGAAAGCTTAATCCGAGTTGCCAGTCCATCATATTAATACAGCTGGACGCCGAGGTTTGACTACCCCCTTGTGTACGTGTTTTGTTGGTTTTCCTTAACAGTCACAGCACCTGAACACCAGCACATGCAAATCCACTGAATCAAACAGAAAGCTTGGGTCAGTACTTGGATGGGAGACCTCCAAGGAAACTTGGGTGACTGCTGAACTTAGTATTAATGGGGCGAGCAGTGGGAGCAGTCTTTGTGGTCAGTGGATCCCAATGCCTGGGTGCAGTGTTGGGGGGACACAGTACTGAACAAACCATGCCACTCCTCACAGACAGTCACCCGGAGGAAACCCACGCAGACACAGAGAGAACACACCACACTCCTCACAGACAGTCACCCGGAGGAAACCCACGCAGACACAGGGAGAACACACCACACTCCTCACAGACAGTCACCCGGAGGAAACCCACGCAGACACAGAGAGAACACACCACACTCCTCACAGACAGTCACCCGGAGGAAACCCACGCAGACACAGAGAGAACACACCACACTCCTCACAGACAGTCACCCAGAGGAAACCCACGCAGACACAGAGAGAACACACCACACTCCTCACAGACAGTCACCCGGAGGAAACCCACGCAGACACAGAGAGAACACACCACACTCCTCAGACAGTCACCCGAAGGAAACCAGAAAGTGAAACTACATCAGCAGTTTTTTTCTGATTAAAGGACGAGAGTGTAGGTACACTGACATACCTAATGAACTGGTCAAGTGCACACATGGTTTCAGATTAAACCGAGCCACACACAAGGATCTAAGACGAAATTCAACATATCAATCAAACAGCAGAGAACAAACGGGTCTTTCCAGACCTACCTCCCACAGCTGGTATAACTCTTTACGTAGATCTTCTTTTAACAGACCAGTGATGCGAACCATAGCCTCCTGAAAGGGTTTTTAAAAACATAAGAGGACCCCAATATAAACTGTACGCTGTATTAACTGTATGTATTTAAAACAGATCTGAAATGGTTTAAATACAAATCCAAATGGCACCTTTTCTCTTCTGTGTTTCTCTTCTTTGCTAACGTTATCCGCTGGAGCGATGTCCCCCACAATACACTCAGCCAAGTCATGGACTAATGCCAGCTTCATGCACCTGAAAAGAAAAGGTTGTCCTATAATTTACAGCATCACTGCACATCACTGTAGCAGAGCAGAGCGAAGACACTGTCCTCAATGAGATCTATGTTTTTGGTAGGTCTGGTAATAATGGCTTGTGACACGTGAAACGCTCTCTTCCAGAGTCATATTGGTTGACAGTAGTGTTGATATAAACCAGACAACTGAAGAGCTTAATACCTCAAAGCAAAAATATGTATCGTATGAAGGTATAAAATATTTAGGAAATAAAAGGTAGGCGGCACGGTGGCGCAGTCACCTAGTCACATAGCTCCTGGAGGTTGTGGGTTCTAGTCCCGCTCCAGGTGACTGTCTGTGAGGAGTGTGGTGTGTTCTCCCTGTGTCCGCGTGGGTTTCCTCCGGGTGACTGTCTGTGAGGAGTGTGGTGTGTTCTCCCTGTGTCTGCGTGGGTTTCCTCCGGGTGACTGTCTGTGAGGAGTGTGATGTGTTCTCCCTGTGTCTGCGTGGGTTTCCTCCAGGTGACTGTCTGTGAGGAGTGTGATGTGTTCTCCCTGTGTCTGCATGGGTTTCCTCCGGGTGACTGTCTGTGAGGAGTGTGGTGTGTTCTCCCTGTGTCCGCGTGGGTTTCCTCCGGGTGACTGTCTGTGAGGAGTGTGGTGTGTTCTCCCTGTGTCTGCGTGGGTTTCCTCCAGGTGACTGTCTGTGAGGAGTGTGATGTGTTCTCCCTGTGTCTGTGTGGGTTTCCTCCAGGTGACTGTCTGTGAGGAGTGTGGTGTGTTCTCCCTGTGTCTGCATGGGTTTCCGCCAGGTGACTGTGTGAGGAGTGTGGTGTGTTCTCCCTGTGTCTGCGTGGGTTTCCTCCGGGTGACTGTCTGTGAGGAGTGTGGTGTGTTCTCCCTGTGTCTGCGTGGGTTTCCTCCGGGTGACTGTCTGTGAGGAGTGTGGTGTGTTCTCCCTGTGTCTGCGTGGGTTTCCTCCGGGTGACTGTGTGAGGAGTCTGGTGTGTTCTCCCTGTGTCTGCGTGGGTTTCCTCCGGGTGACTGTCTGTGAGGAGTGTGGTGTGTTCTCCCTGTGTCTGCGTGGGTTTACTCCGGGTGACTGTCTGTGAGGAGTGTGGTGTGTTCTCCCTGTGTCCGCGTGGGTTTCCTCTGGGTGACTGTCTGTCAGGAGTGTGGTGTGTTCATTTTAATTAATTGATTCAGGGTAAAGAAATAAATGCGGGATTTACTAAGAATAAAATAATTTTTAATCATTTCTAATTTCCTGTTTCTAATGTACCACTACTTTACCATTAGGAACCTTAAGACATAAGACATATGTAGAATATTTACGATAGAACAAAAAAATGCAGGATGTGTGTGTACATGCTGGCCCCTGGGTTCCCATCACCACCACTCTGAAATATCTGAGTCAATCAGTTGGTGGATTTCCCTTGTAACCTAAACAGAGAAAACCCACCTCTCTCTGTTCACACTGGTGTCCTGCACCGTTAAAGCCATCATTGCCATTCTGTACATGTGATCCGACACACTCTCCGGACACGTCACGTTATTGTAAACCCAGCCGGTGCGCGGCACACGCTGAAACAAACAAACAAGTAGATAAACAAACAAACAGACTCTGTAAACTTATCAGACATTCTGATGGGGCACATATTCAAGGCATAAAGAAACCATTAAAGAACCCCTCCAGTGCCAATTGTGTGTTTAATTATGCGGTGTGGTGGTGTTTTTAGGACACTCATCATGGGTGTAATGAACTGTCAGTGTCATGTCTCAAAAACACTGATTCAGAGAGCCAGAGTTTCTGATGTCATCAACCTAGCAAACCAATCCCATTCCTTTTCAAACTTCAGGCGACTGGTTCATCCATTTAATAATAAGTCATCAGTTTTAGGTATAAACGTTTTTGAGGCTGTAAATACCACCACCACGCATCATTTCACACCTGTTCTTTTTTTCTCAGTGACTTTGTTTACATTCTGAATTGTCGGTGGACTATACCTTTAAATTATGAGCGAGTGGAAGCGGGCAAAAGAAAAAAAAAACTACATTTCCCATGATACACTGCGACTTAGCGGCAAGCTAGCTAGTGAGCAGCAGCTAGTACTAGCCCTGATACAAGCGTCAAGCTCTTCAAAACAACAACTTTACACATACTACAGTCCTCAGAAACTGATTTAGCGGTCACTTTTTGTGTGTAGTGTCGCTGTGTGAGGTGAAATATAGGAAATTATGGGGGTAGTTTTGAAAGTCGTTAACTTGTGAGCAGTGCAATATATAAATAACAAAATAAACACAGTAAACAGACACCAAAAACTAACAAAATGTCCGAGCCTAAAAATAGAAAGGTTAGGGCCCATTATTAAGTAACCATTCATTATAAAATCGTGTTTTTTACCTTCAGTTGTCCTACAAGCTTCATGAACTGCAGCATGTTGTCCACTCCGGTTGACTCCTTGTGGTGAATTATAGCGCCCCTGTGTGGACAGGACAGATTTACCCTCAGCTGTTACTGACTCTTTCACATCACTAGAGGGCCATATATCCACACTCAAATCCTCATTCCTGTCAAAGTCCTTAGAGGTCTCTGTTTTTACATTCTCTGTCCACATGACTTTGTTGTTCTTCTACATGAACAGTGTACTTTATTAGCCTTATTTCACCCTGTTTACCTCCACAGGACCACCACAGGGAACGTATACTTTGGGTGGGGGTCATTCTCAGTGCTGCAGTAACACTGACGTGGTGGTGGTGTGTTAGTGTGTGTTGTGCTGGTGTAGAGTGGATCAGACACAGCAGTGCTGCTGGAGTCTTTAAGCCCCTCAGTGTTACCGCAGTGCTGCGCAACAAATTGATGCAGTCTGTAACTGCAGAACTACAAAGTGCACCTGTATTTTCAGTAGAGCTAACTGTGCTAATTAAGGCTGATCAGTGTATTTTCTTTTTTTTTTTCTTATTAGACTTTATGTATAAATTATACAGGTTTTGATTATGTATTGTACTTGTTTGGTCTGCTGCGAAACTGTAAAAAAAATTAAATAAATACATTTAAAAATCAGGACAGGACCTGCGGCCTGTGCTTTGTTCTCCTCTGATCCTATGACCTCACCCTCTGAAGATGAAAGTGTAACACTCGAATGTCTGTGGGAACCTGATGTTATCTATGAAAAGAAAACATTCCCTGATACGCTGTGTCACGTGGAGATAGTCGTATGCTGATCTTATAAAGTCAGAGCTGTTTTTATCCTCCTGTCTTTGGGTGGAACTGTTGCAACTCATTGTCCTTGACATACATCTGTGTACAATGTTTCCTCAGTGTTTGTGAATGTGTTCAGACTGGACAGGCATCGAAGGAGAACTCCACCTTTAATCTCCATCTGCTCAATAAGAGTTTTACTTTCAGTTACCACTCAACACCCTTCAGTGTTATATGTATGTGTAAGAGAAGCACATTATAACTAAAACAGACTGAGTCTGTGAAAGTGTCCACAGGTGTGAGTGTGTGAGTGACTGGGTGAATGTGTGACACTGTCCAAAGGCGTGAGGGTGTGAGTGACTCAGTGAGTGTGTGAAACTGTCCACAGGTGTGTGTGTGTGAGTGACTGGGTGAATGTGTGACACTGTCCAAAGGCGTGAGGGTGTGAGTGACAGGGTGAGTGTGTGACACTGTCCACAGGCATGAGGGTGTGAATATATGGGTGAGTGTGTGAAACTGTCCACAGGTGTGAGTGTGTGAGTGACTGGGTGATTGTGTGAAACTGTCCACAGGTGTGAGTGTGTGAGTGACTGAGTAAGTGTGTAAAACAGTCTACAGGTGTGAGGGTGTGATGTCCTGTGAAGGACTGATTCCACATAGACTCCGGATCTACCACAACAATAAACAACATGAAGTGGTTACATAAAATGAATGAATGAAATTATGAAAACAAGGACATCGTTGAACAATATGCAAATGAGTGGAATGGAAACCAACAGGTTAGAGATCTCTGGCTCTGTCCCCTCTCTGACCACTAGGGGTCTGGCCAGCCCAATTAAATATCGGTTTGTTTGCTTTGCCCTAGACTGTACTCACACGTTCACAGAAGTGTACTGTGTGCATTTGTGTGTGTGTGTTTTGAACATTTGTCTGTGCACACACACAAGTGTGTAATCTCTAAACAGCAGCCTCCAAGCTGAAGGTCATCGTACGTAATGCCAACAACTGGCTACAGGGGTATAAAGCCCCAGCAATGGCACAATGTTCTCTGTGAGTGATTGACCACTATCCAGTACGGGTCCTACCCTCCTTCAAAAGTCACATAGTGCAGTTCCTTCAGTGCTGAGCCCAGATCAAAGACGGAGGCTATATTCATCCTATTACAGCTCAGTAAAGCATCTCAATGATACTGAATCAGACATTTTAAGGCAAAAAAATTACCTATTGTTACTTTAATGCTATTACATCCTTATAGCACTGTTTCAACATCTGGTGTAGGGTCCTGGGTGAGACAATTTTTTAAAAGAAATGTTGGATGAGCAGGTGTCCACAAAGGTTTACAGTGTATAGTGTAATTCAGAGAGGACCACACTTTCAGGGAGGGCTCTGTGTTAATTGGGTGTTTCCTCTCAGTAAATGGAGGTGGTGAGAGTGTGATGTTTAACATGACATTTATTTATTCATTCATTCATTAAACTTCTGTAACTGCTTCATCCTGATTGTCCCGTTGGGTTCAGGGCCTACTCAGAACCATTGGGCACAAGGCAGGAACACATTCTGGACAGTTCACCACACACACACACACACACACACATCTGTGGACAATTTTAAACTGCCAGTCCACCTTGACAAGAAGGCTTGAAACCTGGCAAGATTTTTTAAATATTTTTCCCGCCTGCTCAAGCAGGATGATGTAATCAGAAGCTGGAAGACAGACTTTCCAGACGTGGACTAAAGGCTTTACCTTGTGCAGGAAGACTTTATGTCCAGGAAGGACCGTCTGTCTCTAATTATGGCACTGAGGGGGATATGAGTGTTTTCCTCCCAGCAGAGTCTCACTTCTAAATGCATTACGTTCGAATGCTGATGACACGCTTTTCACCCTCATCACCGCGATCGCGCTCATCCACCTGTGTCCAAACAATTCCTGGCCACACACGCTCTTTCCTGGAGTAGCCTACACACTGTTTGCAGCATGTAGACAATGCACACTCTTCCAAGGACTTCAGACAGCCCTCACTGGGCAGGGCAACCGGAAGCATGTGTCATGGATGCAGTCGTTTGCTCATGGCCTCAGAGTCTTTGAATCTATACTCAGTGTAATTTACAACAGTTCAAAGCTGTCCCATGCTTAATTAATAAATACATTCAAGTACGTCCTTATGTTTAAAGTTATTATTAAAGGGGCTTCTGTGGAAAAACAGGCAAAACAACAGGCAAAAGGTCCTCGTTAACACACTCTTTACAATATTAAAGCAACCGAACAGCTTGTATTGATTGTACACAGGTGTGTGTGTGTGAGTGACTGGGTGAGTGTGTGACACTGTCCACAGGTGTGAGTGACTGGGTGAGTGTGTGAAACTGTCCACAGGTGTGAGTGACTGGGTGAGTGTGTGTAACTGTCCACAGGTGTGTGTGACTGGGTGTGTGACACTGTCCACAGGTGTGAGTGACTGGGTGAGTGTGTGAAACTGTCCACAGGTGTGAGTGTGTGAGTGACTGGGTGAGTGTGTGAAACTGTCCACAGTTGTGAGTGTGTGAGTGACTGGGTGAGTGTGTGTAACTGTCCACAGGTGTGTGTGACTGGGTGTGTGACACTGTCCACAGGTGTGAGTGACTGGGTGAGTGTGTGAAACTGTCCACAGGTGTGAGTGTGTGAGTGTGTGAAACTGTCCACAGTTGTGAGTGTGTGAGTGACTGGGTGAGTGTGTGACACTGTCCACAGGTGTGAGTGACTGGGTGAGTGTGTGAAACTGTCCACAGGTGTGAGTGTGTGAGTGACTGGGTGAGTGTGTGAAACTGTCCACAGTTGTGAGTGTGTGAGTGACTGGGTGAGTGTGTGAAACTGTCCACAGTTGTGAGTGTGTGAGTGACTGGGTGAGTGTGTGAAACTGTCCACAGGTGTGAGTGTGTGAGTGACTGGGTGAGTGTGTGAAACTGTCCACAGGTGTGAGTGTGTGAGTGACTGGGTGAGTGTGTGACACTGTCCACAGGTGTGAGTGACTGGTTGAGTGTGTGAAAATGTCCACAGGTGTGATTGTGTGAGAGACTGGGTGAGTGTGTGAAACTGTCCACAAGTGTGAGTGACTGGGTGAGTGTGTGACACTGTCCACAGGTGTGAGTGACTGGTTGAGTGTGTGAAAATGTCCACAGGTGTGATTGTGTGAGAGACTGGGTGAGTGTGTGAAACTGTCCACAAGTGTGAGTGACTGGGTGAGTGTGTGACACTGTCCACAGGTGTGAGTGACTGGGTGAGTGTGTGAGTGACTGGGTGATGTCCTGGAGGCCTGTCCAGGGTGTACTCAGTGATTCTGGTGATTCAGTAAATACAAAAAATGAGTGAGTGAAGAACAAGGTGTTTCCAGATGTTCTCCTGATCGTATTCATTCGTTAAATCAACAGTACACTTGATTTAACAAAACAAATTATTTATTACTCTCTAAAACCTGAGACTGGATGATGACCTCCAATAACACTGAACTGTCACGAGGAGAGATCTGCAAAGCGTTAAAACACACATTCAGTCACAGCATCACACTCACTGTAATAATCTTGTTTTATTTTAATAGTAAGGTGTTGTTTTGGAGTTGTTTGTACAGTACTCTGTCACCTCTGTCACTCTGTTCTGACTTTTGACAAAAGCTTAGTATTTTTGTAAGAGTTTGATGGTAGAAGCCTAGACGAATGCAGTGTGTGGTGACTGACAGTACGCTACAGATACAACAAACACACTGAAGACTGAGAAACACTGGAGAATTCCTTTAGTAGGAGCTAATTACCCCTGTGTTTATTTTCAGCACATCTCCAGAAGTGCCCTTATACAGTGTTGATCTCATTTCTGCGTGTGAATACAGCTGATCCTCGCCGGACCCTCCAGGGAAAGCCTCTTTTCACAGGTAGACGTGACAAGTGTCGGAGAAAGAAAAACATCCCCATGGCTTCCGTTGTCAAAACAATGATAGCGGCGCACCTCCGTTTATTTACAGGAAACACATCTTCCCCCACACCACCTTCCTCCTCGTCTTCTAGAGGCAGAAAATAGCCGAGTGTCCGAGCCCCGCGGAGGACCACAGGCCTGCTGACCGCTCATCTCTCTCAGCATTGTCCTGTTCCTGCTATTTTTAACCAGGCGGCTGTGTTGCATTTGAAATGTTAGCCTGACCTCTGACCCTGGTTAACCAGAGGGGCTCTAAAATTAGCAGCGTGGTCTAAAAAACGCTCTGGGAACTCTTCAGGGGGATTTTTCGCCGCTCTGACGTTGGGGGGCAGTTTCTCGTGAGAATGCCGCCAGTGCACAGGGATGTTTACAGAATGTGTTCACACACACCAGCTCTCAGCACTGCACTGTTTTTGCAGCCGCTGGCCAGCCCCCGCCGCTCTGCTATCTGCTGCAGTGATTAGATTCACTCAGTCCGCTGCTGAGTGACGAAGTTAAGAGCCTCCACCACACTCCAGTCACGCAGCAGAAAACCAACACTGTCACAGCATGAGTAGCATAACATATAGACAGTGTCCCGAACGTCATACAACCCCCAAACCCTCAAAATCTCCTTGTACGTTTACTTTGTTTTGTTCTGCCATTGGGGCAGAGCGACTTATTCATTGCGTGTCATTGCAAACTTTCACTTAAAGGGGATGTTATATTCTCTCCTTTACATTACAAGGGAACTCAGTTAACGAAACATTGGTGACCTGCTTTGGGGCGGCACGGTGGTGCAGCAGGTAGGTGTCGCAGTCACACAGCTCCAGGGACCTGGAGGTTGTGGGTTCGATTCCCACTCTGGGTGACTGTCTGTGAGGAGTGTGGTGTGTTCTCTCTGTGTCTGCGTGTGTTTCCTCCGGGTGACTGTCTGTGAGCGTTGTGGTGTGTTCTCCCTGTGTCTGCGTGGGTTTCCTCCGGGTGACTGTCTGTGAGGAGTTAGTGTGTTCTCCCTGTGTCTGCGTAGGCTCTGGACCCACCGCGACCCTGAACTGGATAAGGGTTACAGATAATGAATGAATGAATGAATGGTGACCTGCTTTGTTCAAAATACCACAAGGATCAAACATCGCAGTAGCGTTAACACGCCTTTTCAGAACGGCCAGTTTCAGCACCTATTGAGAACGAGCTTCTGTTTGCTCCAAACACAAGGCATCCAAGAGTGAACTGTAAGGAAGAAAGCTGCTGTGGGATTTGATCCTTGTGGTGTTTTGACCAAAGCAGGTCACAGGCCCAGAACTTCTATTTTTAGTGTAACCTCATTCAGTTACATCATGGACCACTATGATGAGCTGCAGGTCTTGTGGGGTGTTCCTGGTGGCACAAACCGTGATACACTGTGTTTTGACCCTTTCTCTCAGAGCCTGCATTAACTCTTTCAGCCCTGTGTGCTACAGTCGCTTTTCTGAGGGACCCTTGCCTTCACTCCGTGAACTTTGACTCTGGCGCCCATGATCGTGTCTGTGGTTCACCGGTTGTCCTTCCTTGGACCACTTTTGGTCAGTACTAACTGCTGTATACTGGGAACACCTACTAGACCCCCTACAATACACTGGTCTGTGAATGACTGGCTGTTCAGGTTGGTTTTTGTAAATGATTTCCAATGAAACAATTTATTATAGGAATAAAGAGGAAGGTGTGAAACCTGAGGGACCATCAAAAAATAATAAATAATGGGCATGTAATGGCTACAGGTGACACAGAAATAAATGGTACGCCAGGATGAATCAAACGTAATACAGTGAGGCTCAAGGACCAACAAGAAACAAGATCAGTTTTAACACTTCAAATTTACTGCTGTGTTTTTTTCCCCAGGTCTGATGTAAACGCCTCTGAATCACTCTTTCAGACGTTGAGCAAGAGCTCCAGGCAGCGGGGGCTTCCTACAAAACATGCAGCCGTGCTTTTTGGAGGATTACCATGGCAACAGGTAGGGGATCCGAGGGGCTGGAATCCTCCCCATCGTCCTGATCTGGGTGTCAGAAGGCTTTTTAAGGCCGGGGCTTTTTAAAGACCCGGCTTTGTGTGAGCGGACAGTGCCGTGGCAGCGGCGGCTAACAAATAGCGTTTGGCGGCGCTGGCTTGTGGGCACTTTGTGAGCTGGACAGAGGAGGACAGAGGAGGGCCTTGTCGCTGCGGAGCGTGTGAATGAGGAGAGGTTAGTGAGGGGGCAGGAGAAACATGAGCCCCCCTCCCACAGCTCTGCCGACGCTCTGAAGAGAGATACCTTGAAGTGAGTGACCTCAGCTAGGCCGTAAACACAGTTCTGAGGTGGGGGGGTCGCGGCTCGGCTTCTGAGAGTCCCGTTGGGGGGAGGCACTGCTGCTTTCTTCTTCGGTGAGGGGGGGGGAGAGAAGAAAAGCACATTGTCATTCATGGCTCCTGAGCTTTGATTTAGAGCTTTGAGGGGCCGTGGATGTGACGCCCAGCGAGGGGCCTGCCGCTGTGAGAACGGAGGTGAAGCTGGCAGCGGCCATAAAATTGATTATTGACGCGCTTTAAATGCAATAGGAGTGCGCTCTCTCTCCAGGAAACACTCTGAAAGAGCTTTGACATTCTGACACCGCATGCCGTGCCAAAACTTAAGCCGAAGTTGGGGGAAAAGTCTGCCGTTTTAATCCTATCAAACATTGCCTCGCTTCATCAATACATTCAAAGTCTTTCTCCTCTTGAACCCATTCTATTTGAACACAAACTATGGACAGTATGTGAAACCGGAGCATTGTGTCCTATCACTGTATTAAAGACACACACACAGGTCAGCAAGCAGCCACCCGAACACCCGGCGAACATTTGTAGATTAGCTGCTTGATCAAGGGCATGTCAGCTGTGGATATCGAGGGAGGAGACAGCACCCTTCCTTCAAGCCCTCCTCACCTTCATGTCCTGCCAGTCAAGGGGGTCAAACCTTTGACTTTCCAGTCCACTTCTCTTCCCTTAAAGGCAACATAGACCATTCTGGAGAACTACTGCTTTCACAGCAAAACAAACTCCCCCTAGTGCTTGTGTTCATTCAGAAGTGTCACATCTCTTAAGGTGGAATGATATGTTTAAAGTGGGAAGACGGCTGAAGTCGATCTTGGTAAGTTTTTCACTGTGTGAATCACCACTGAAACCCATTTGTTTAGTTTTGTAGCACTTCCAGTCTGCGTTTACTTTCATGGAGTTAGCGGCCTCGCGAATTTGGAGTCAGTTCCACCTTAAGATAACTGCCTGAAAGTAAACACAGACTGAAAGTGCTACAAAACTAAACAACGGGTTTCTGTGGTAATTCCAGTTTCTCTCCGAGTGCAGAGGTGGCTGCCAAACACTCCAGGTGTGTGTGTGTTCACCGCCCCTAATTACAACTATGTGTGTGTGTGTGTGTGTGTGTGTGGAGGGTGGGGGCTACTGCTGTGCAATATCTTTTTTTCTTGGTTTGTTATTCTGCTCTTCATTATAATGACTGAGATATACAGACATTTTCAAAAGTTTGGTGGAGTTCCCCTCACTGTTGGTCAGTATGAGGAAGGCCAATGAGCTGATTCACAGCATCCCCTAAAGCGCTCTGACCACACAAACACCCAGAGATTTGCGGCAAGGCTCTCTGTCTCCTGGACAACAAATGTACCGCATATGAGGATCTCTCCCAGGCAAATATATAAATGAACCAATCAGAGTTCAGCTGTGTTACAGGCCAGAGGCTCCAGGTCCTGCTCCAAACCCCACTGCCCAAATAATAACTCTCTGCTGAAGGTCATGAACGTATCTATACTTGGCTTCTATTGTTTTTCCTAATACCTGAATGTTTGCGCCGTTGTTGCTTGTTTGCCATTTGGCAGATGCTCTTATCCATTTAATTTCATTTTCTGTAAATGCTTTCTCCTGTTCAGGGTCGCAGAGGGTCTGGAGCCTACCAGGAATCATTGGGCACAAGGCAGGAACACACACTCCACCACAGCAAACACAGGGAGAACAAACAGCCCTCCTCACAGTCAGTGACCCCAAGAGGGTTTGAGCTCACAACCCCACGACCATGGAGCTGTGTGACACTACTTGTAGCAGCACGTGAAAACCATAGTTCAGCATTGGGAGGAATGTCCTATTCTCTTTAAAGGCTAAGCACCAGCTCTATGAAAGTGTCAAACAAATAAATAAAGTGGAATTTGAGTTCCTAACTTGTGTTTATTGATAGTCAGAAAACATGTTATTTCTTACTAATTTAAGGAATAAGGTTTAAAAGAGCGTTGGTCCCCCCCCCCAACGGTGTTGGGAAACTCTAATAGGCGTCTTGCCTGTGACGTAGATGGTGGACAACAACTCTAGAAGCTGCACTTAATTTAATGCAAATTGACGAAAAGGTGTGTTGTTTTTGGCTGCAATCATTCAATGTACAGTGGGACATCTGTGAACAAATGGCCCAAAGATCCCAAAATATCCAGAAAATGGACTAAATTTGTCCACTTTAAACGGGCACTTTGGAAAGGACCCTCCGCTCACTCCGTTATCTGTAGCTCATTTCACTGGCGCTTTTCCAACAATATGGGCATGTAAGGACACCAACGAAAGGTGTTCAAGAGCCTCTGTAACATGGAGGTAAACAGGGTAAGGACACTCACTTCGCCTGTTTTAGTTGGTGTTAGTTAACGTTAGCTTGACTCGCTAAACTCGGTGCTCAGATTATACTCGGCTACGTAGCTGCATTACGGAGGTTTATAGTGTCGGATGAATTCGAGTTCGACTTCGATCACATTTACAAGAATAACGGTACCTCTACATTTGAGTTTAGCTTATTGCTAGGCTATTGTCATGAATAATGTTGGTTATTTAGCTAGATACCGTCATAACAGTCAGTCATAACGGTGTTTTACCGTGGCGTTGTTCAGCTGTTGTCCACCAGTGACGTCACGGTCGCGTTCAAGAATTTCCGTAGCGAGCTCGGGTTTTTCCGTCAATTTAATAAAATTGTCAGTTTTAAAGCAAATTAAGCTGCTATTTTCATTTTAATTCATACTTATATCTGTCAGTAACTACAATAATGTGGAATATTCATAGAGTCCATTAAGTGGTGCTTAGCCTTTAAACTAATTAACTCATCGGTTCATTATTACGTTAGACCCCATCTGAACTGAGCTGGGACTGTTCACAGTGGGGGGTGATAGGAACCAGATGTCTGAAAAGTTTAACTCTTGAATCCCTCTAAAATCAACAATTCCATGACTTTGTTTACATCTAGATGATTGAAATCTGTATAAATTCTGAAAAATGGATGGAATTCCCCTTTAAAAGGTTTAATCAGTAATGTATTTTATCTCTTGGTGAAGTGAATATTCTGATTTCCTGCTGATGGTGTGAAACGTGGCAGAGGTCAAACGACCACTCTGCTGATTCCCAGCTGTAAGTGTACCTCTCTCGCCCAGCGTAGTCTCTCTCTCCTGTGTGGACCTGCACTCTCGTCGCTGCTCCCACGCCTCCGGATCGGCATGTTCCCAACACACACACACACACACACACACACACACACACAGGGTGCCACTGTCTGCCTACCGTCAGCCCAACCCCACCCAGTCTTTTATTCCTTTTTCTTTCTCACCCTCTCAGTTAGCCCAATAATGTCGCTTTGCCCAAGAAGTGGATGCATATTTTATGAGATATTTATAACAATCTAAAACCAATTTATTTGAAATTGCGTCGTTTCCATTAGAGCTGCATTCAGCCCAGCCTCGGAATGCAGGGTATTGAGTGAGCATTGTTGGGATGCTGTGAGTGTGTTGGGCATGAACTTTTAACCCCGAGCTGGTGGTGCGTTTCGTCTGTGGGCATCAGGCCCAATATGAAGTGGGGGCGGGGGGTGGTTTAATAAATGGCTAAAGAGGAATATTAGCATTTCAGGATCACTGATCAGCAGCTATGGCAGTGGGAGTCCACACATGTCCAGCGTCAGAAAGTTTACTGACCGCAGGTCACACGACTGCGTTTTCAAACAGCGCTGAGCAGATGTCCTCCGTTGATGTACGGGAGATGGGGTGTTACTCTCTGTATTAGTCTTAGATTCATCACACTTCACAGGGGTTGGTTTCAAACATGGACTAATCTTGGTCTAGGGATAAAAAGCAATGGGATTTGACCATTAAGAGCTACTGGGATGCCCTGTGATCAATAGACTACTGACTATTTTAGGGACGTTGAGGCTGCCATCTATTTAAGTTCGTCACGTGTTGCTTAAGACAGGAGTTTTAGGAGTGAAGATGCTTTCGTATTGTTCAATAATTCTGTTGTGGGTTTTGCTGTTAGGATCTGTTGCCTCTCGTGGCCAAATTCAATACAGTCCAACGTTAAATGTTTTATCGTAAGCTGAGTTTGGCATGTGGCACTATATAGGGCTGCTTCTCCCGTTGCTAGATACGCCATCTTGTGTACACTGCTTGGTCCCCGTGGTTTTTAAGGTAAGTCTGCGTTTTTCGTCCGATAACGAGATTCGCTTCGTGTAATTTATTATCCAGGCATGTAATCACACTCATTTTGCTATTTGTCCGTGATAAACATTTGTATTACAGGTTTGAGAGTCCAAGAGAGCACGACTGGCCCGGCTCTCTCTGTGGGTCGGTAGCATGGCCCTCTCTCTCCCTCATCACAAGCACAGTGCTAGCCAACATGACGCAAGCTTAGTTTCCCAATAACATTTAGCATAAAGATCATTTCTGGTCATTTAGAGTGACCTTGTCTTTAGATGATCTTGTAACTACAAACCTACTGAGAGTCGTCAGCCTTAGCGTTCTCCTCCAAGCGTGTGGAGCTGTCCAGTGGCCCTGTGTTAGCAGCAGTTTGAAAAGAAGCAGTGGTTGTTCCGTGACGTGTCTCGTCAGAAGCATGTGCTGATCACCTTCCCCTGTTGGTAGCACTGTAAGTGACCGGGGGAGTCCTAACTAATGGGTGGAATTAGTGACAACTAAATTAGGGAGAAAATTCCCACCCTGTATTTTAGATTTAGCCTTAATCTGGGTCTGGGTGTATGTCTCCTAATGTTTGGACGGGGTGTAGACATAAATATAGCCGCAGCTGATATGAATCTGAGTGCGAGGCTATTTTAATGATCTCTGTCGATGGTGTCTACGTGCTGCAGCCCTCCCTTTGATTTCCACTAAATAAGGTCTTTAAGATAATCCCGTCTTATCTGAGGGGATAAAAAAAGGGCTTTTCACTTTACAGCGCAGCATGTTATCGCTTCACAAACGCTGGGTGTAACCACTTAAATCATTACATGGAAGATGAACGAGAAAAAACAACAGCAAAAATAGTTTACAAAGGTGAAACTCACAAGGCACTGCTGATTTCTCTATGTTATGTATATTATTATTATTATTGTTGTTGTTGTTTAGCACATAGAACCGTCTATGTATTATTGTTTTCATGTATTGTCTTGTATATTATATATTTTTTTTTTTTCCTTATGTGATGCACCTTGATATTTTATTATTATTATTATTATTATTAGCTGGAGATTTTAAACCCTGTGTCCACCCACTGTCCACTCTGTTAGACACAGCTACCTAACCGGTCCACCTTGTAAATGTAAAGTCAGTAGCGGTGAGTGTTGTGCACTCTCTTACACACACACACACACACACACACACACACACGTGTCCACATGCGAAAAATAACAAGCAAACAAACAAACATAAAAACATAAGAGTGTGTACTACGTCCTGTGCACTCTGTTCTTACCGTCCAGTGAAGGTTAGAGAAAAGGAAAACACTCCCAGACCACGCCCCCTCACCCCGAGACTCCTGGGCCACTGTCACAACACAGGCAAGAGAGAGGTGGGGGGATTATATATAGAATCTCAGACGGGAGACTGAGAGAGAAAGAGAGAGAGAGAGAATGAGTGAGAGCGTTCCACTCACTTGATAAATAAAGGGCCTGGATCCTGAGAACGACGGCAGGACCCTGACCAAACAAAACAGTCGTCCAGTCGACACGGAGTGGCCTGAGAAAACAAACAGAGCTGATGAGAACGCCGCTGCCTCCGAGCGCCTCATTAGTGACCAGATGCAGCTTTTCCCCTCAACGCTCTCAGCGCCGCTTCCTCCTCCTGCAGCAGCGCAGCTCTGGCAACACTGCAGCACCACCCGGGACCTTTCTGAATGACCCTTTAACAGAGAGAGTTTGGCAATAAATCAAGTTCCTTTGGTATAGCACAGTGGATAGCACTACTACTTTAACTGTGGGGGGGGGGGGGGGTTGATGGTTGATTTAATGTGTATGATGCCAGACATACACCTATCAGCCATTATATTATGACACCTCCTTGTTTCTACACTCACTGTCCATTCTCTCAGCTCCACTGGCCACACAGCAGCACTTTGCCGTTCTAAAATTACTGTAGTCCAGCTATTGTTCTGCATACCTTTATTAGTGCCCTTTCACACTGTTCTTCAGTGGTCAGGGACCCCCACAGAGCAGGTGTGATGTGGTGATGGATCCTTCTCAGTGGTGGTGGTGTGTTAGTGTGTGTTGTGCTGGTGTAGAGTGGATCAGACACAGCAGTGCTGCTGGAGTTTTTAAACCCTGTGTCCACTCTCTGTCCACTCTGTGACACACTCCTCCCTCGTTGGTCCACCTTGTAGATGTAGAGTCAGAGACAGTAGCTCATCTGTCGCTGCACAGTGTGTGTCGCTCGTCCTCTAGTCCTTCATCAGTGACACAGGACGCTGTCGGCTGGATGTTTTTGGTCGGTGGACTGTTCTCAGTCCAGACACTGAGGGGTTTAACAACCTAGAAGGCATTCCTCTGTGAATTCAGTGAAGACAGTTGAAACTGTTTCAGTAAATCGAATAATTAATTCAGTCTGTTCGTCGCTAATCATGCCCCCTCCTACTTCACACGCCCCCTAAACCTCAGTCATGCTTCCACTAAATCATTGGCCTGAGCAGATGATGGGAGAGTGATTTTTTCCATGAGAGCAGTAATGATGTTTCTCTGCTGTTGGTTGCACTATAGTCTCTGGGCTTTTGTTTATTGTATTAGCTCGACGTGTTTTCTTGTTTTGAAAGTCATTCCTCATGTCGGGGTGTTTGGAAGTTTGATTGCGGTTCATTTATCTGGGTGTGGCTGAGAACTGCTCGCTCTCTCATGGTGGGTAATGTGAAAAGAGCAGCTCTTTTTTTGGCCATCGTATCAGACTACAGTCGGGTTCAGACAGATCTTTGTGAGGCTGCAGTATATTGGGGTTCAGTAAGACCTTTATTTATGTACAGTCAAGTTCAGACTGAATTTAACCCGATTAAGTTTGAGCCTGAACTGATATTTGCTGAGGTCACGCTACCCTCAGGTTTGGACACTGTCAGCTGCACTCGGGTTTTTGAGGTCGCAACTGCCATTTAAAAAAAAAACCTGTTGGGCTACAGTCAGGTTTGTGAAGATTTTCAGGTTCATTTAATCTGATTAAACCAACCAGTACACCACGTTCTGCACTGCATCTCATTCTTTTCTGTCCTAGCATGTTGCCTGGATTGTGTGAGATTTTTTTTCACCCTCTCATTCAGAATGGCACTCAGAATCACAATAAATTAAACCCACAAACCAAAGCCAAACCACTGGAAAGCTCCTCGGGCATTCTTCACAGCTCTTCTGCGGTGGGTTAGAGTTCATTTACTGTTGTCTGTCATCAGCACAGACTGCTCCCATCCAGAAAACTCTGCCAGCGCTGTTAATTTTTTCCTTTAAGAAAAGCAAGTGATGAGACAAAGCAGGGAGTGAACATTCCTCAGCACTCGTCCATGTACAACACCAGCCTGGAAAACGCTCTCCTACTCTTCCGCCTTCCATTCACTAGGGAGGGCATATTTTGGTTTTCAAAAAGGGGACACTTGGGGCAGGATGACGGCATGGGCCAGACAAACACCTGAAAGATTGTGTGTGTGTGTGTATGAATATTTGACAAATGCATCCTTCATCGTGCAACTATGCTGTTTAAAACATACAGAGAAAATTAACAACTAACATGTGCCTTTTTTGGCTTTTTCCATTAGATTCAGCTTTTGGATCTTCACAAATCTAAAAAGTAAACTACTAAATAATGTTTATGATCATGGAAAGTCTGTTATATTCTGTTCAACTACAAAACTTAAGCACTGTATTGAAATGATATTAAAGGCTAAGCACCACTTAATGGACCTCCATAAATATTCCACATTATTGTAGTTACTGACAGATATAAGTATGAATTAAAATGAAAATAGCAGCTTAATTTGCTTTAAAACTGACAATTTTATTAAATTGACGGAAAAACCCGAGCTCGCTACGGAAATTCTTGAACGCGACCGTGACGTCACTGGTGGACAACAGCTGAACAACGCCGCGGTAAAACACCGTTATGACTGACTGTTATGACAGTATCTAGCTAAATAACCAACATTATTCATGACAATAGCCTAGCAATAAGCTAAACTCAAATGTAGAGGTACCGTTATTCTTGTAAATGTGATCGAAGTCGAACTCGAATTCATCCGACACTATAAACCTCCGTAATGCAGCTACGTAGCCGAGTATAATCTGAGCCACCGAGTTTAGCGAGTCAAGCTAACGTTAACTAACACCAACTAAAACAGGCGAAGTGAGTGTCCTTACCCTGTTTACCTCCATGTTACAGAGGCTCTTGAACACCTTTCGTTGGTGTCCTTACATGCCCATATTGTTGGAAAAGCGCCAGTGAAATGAGCTACAGATAACGGAGTGAGCGGATGGTCCTTTCCAAAGTGCCCGTTTAAAGTTGACAAATTGAGTCCATTTTCTGGATATTTTGGGATCTTTGGGCCATTTGTTCACAGATGTCCCACTGTACATTGAATGATTGCAGCCAAAAACAACACACCTTTTCGTCATTTTACATTAAATTAAGTGCAGCTTCTAGAGTTGTTGTCCACCATCTACGTCACAGGCAAGAGTCATTGGGGGGGGGGGGACCAACGGTCTTTTAAACCTTATTCATTCAATTAGTAAGAAATAACATGTTTTCTGACGATCAATAAACACAAGTTAGGAACTCAAACTCCACTGTATTTATTTGTTTGACACTTTCATATCGCTGGTGCTTAGCCTTTAAGCGAATTTTTACACAGAAATCTGATCATAAACCAATGACTCTTTACCTGTGATGGTTTTTAACGTTAGAAAAAGCACGCACCATACTTTTTATAAACCACCGATAAAGGAACAGGGCATCACTGTGAACCAGACACAGACTGAAATACATACATTTCCTATAAAGGTCTGACTGATAAAACGGTGCTGACTGTAATTCACAGCCTCCTTCCTCACTCTCTGGTGTTAATCTGAAGTGTTCACCTGTTGTCCTGTAACGCTGTGGAACTCGTCACACCCCAGACAGCAGCATATATCCGTCCACTGGCCTAAAATGGCTGACACACCACTGACTGTAGCCCACTGCTGGTCCACACCCCTCAGATTACTGTCCTGTACAGGATATAACTCATTTATAATCTCCTCACACAGACTTTACACTCACAGAGACTTTTATTCTGGAAAACACACTAATACAAATATTACCAACAACTGTGAGAGAGATAATAATGAGTATAAGACTGATATAAAATGATTATGGACGCTGTGCTGACTAAAATTATGTACTAATCTTATTTATAAAGAATAACAAAAATAATCGAATGAAGGATAAAAATGTAATTTGGACTGTGAATGGAAAAGTGCTAAAATGTGTGCATTTTGTCTAAAATTCTGTTTAATCTGTAGTGGTCCGCCCAGAAAACGCTGTGTAAAACACTAGTGGACCTCCAACTTTGCCCTCAGTGGATCAACAGTGGTCCGCCGTCTCCTTGCCCTCAGGGAGAGTAACGGTCAGATTTGTCCGTGTATTTGTGTCGTTATAGGGACTGACGAGACAACTTTTATTTTGTAAAATATAGAGAAGAAAATTAAAGGCTTATGGGACACAGAAACGCATTCAAACAAAAAGAAGAGACTATGATATTTACCTTAACGATTTTAAACACATTTCTGTTCGAAATTCTGTGCTGAATCCTGTGTCGATGCCGTAGCCTGGTAAACACACGGAGGCACGTGAAGCGAAGTGTGTCCCAATTCAGCTCTTAGTTCAGATCCCTTAAACACTTGAATACTTAAGGTCACAACCTCTTTCTGCTCACACTTCGACGGCGTGATAAAACGTCATTAAGAAATGAGACGGGGAAAGACTGTGGACTAGCTTTGCCCACCGTTCCGTAAGATATCGGGGTCCCGAATGTGGACAACACTAGGGTGACCAGACGTCCTCTTTTACCCGGACATGTCCTCTTTTTTAGACTTAAAAAAAGTCCGGGCGGAATTTCACAAACGTCCGGGATGTTGTTTTTCTAGAGCTTACATAGAACTTCGAGAAGTTTCGTTCACAAACTAGTCCCGCCCTCCCCTACTCCGATTGGTTCGCTTGAGTGAGAAGGGGGCGTGGTGAAGTAGCCTAAAATCTTCTAATTGGACGGTCTGACTGTAGAGCTACCGTTATTGGTCGATAACCTTCTCTGTAAACATTTGATTGGTCAGTCTGCACGTCAGTAGTCCTTGTTGACGTCAGGCAAAGCCCCACCCCCCTCAGTCGAAGGGAGGGGCAGATACCTCACGACTCCCAGATAGCTTCTCATTGGTTGTTAGTCATTACACCCCTGGTTACTGATGTCAGTCACTTTTATTAAGCCAGTCAGCAGCCAGAGTTAGCTGTTCGTCGTATAGTGCAACAGCCAATGGAGGCCCAGTCCCTCCTACAGGGAGTTGTTTTGCAGCGGCACAGAGAGCTTCAGGTCAGTGCGGTAACAATGGGCCCATCAAATAGTGATTTGAAAAAAGCTGAATTCCCTTCATATCAAAGATGAGTAAGAAGTGGGTGATAATAAATGATTGTGAAATAATTCTGAAGGTGTATGATTCTGTAAAATTGACTTAAGGCCAGCAGATCCTCTGATATCACTGCAGACTGGCCGGGCTGATACAGAGCACCACTAGTCGACTGGGAATAAAGCACTGCTATTTTTACTTGTGTTCTGATGAGGTATCAGGCTCTTGAAGAGTCGTCCCCTTTTGGTAGACCCTATCTGTATCAAGGTACACAGATGTCCAGTGTGTATGCTCAGCTGGTCTAATCCCCATTGAGAAGGCTGGGACACTGTGGATCAGTAGCACACGAGCCTGAGGTCACCATGCTCGGGGGTGTTACTTTTTCATTGTGCGTGAGGGTGGATAATGTGGGAACAGCTGAATTATGGGAGTTCTCCTCAGTGCGGTTGTAGCTGTGTGAGAGGGTGGAGGGGTTCTGCTATCAGTGAGGAATCGGCTGCACAACAGCAGGAAGCTCTCTGAGAGCTGCTGCAGACGCATTGTGCTCCAGAGCCTCAGCCTGACGCCCCACACACCACACACACACACACAAATAAATTTCCTTTCATTTGGTGGAGACTTACCCTGACGTTTACCAAACCTAGTACTACCCTAAACCTAACCATATCCTATATATATTTTGTGGGGACTTAACATTAACCTTTAAATAATGACTACTTTCTTAACCCTAACCTTAATCTTAAACCTTAAAACATGGCTTTACCTTCAAATGTAATTATTACATTGTGTGGACCAGCATGGAGGACAAGTCCCCACATTGTGAGTGTGCAAACAGGTTTTGCTCCCCCCTATACACACATACCTGCGCGCACACACACACACACACACATATATAATCTGAATCATATGACCTGACATAGCACAGGAGCACAGAGAAGAATCTGTGACCTAATGTCAATCTAATCACTGTGCGCAGTGGCACAGTTAGCCCTCTTTAATCCATCTGGTGGTCTTTCAGTTCAGTTCTGCTCAGTTTTAGAGATGTTCAGGTTGGGGGGGAGGTTTAGGGGCATGTCATTCTTATACGCAGTGAATATTGTGGTATGTATGGTGTCATTGTGTTCGTGTCGAACCAAGACTCAAGTTCCAGTTCCTTGACTGAGTGTGTCATGTTTGCATCCAGTTACTGATATTTGGTCAGAACTCATTTCCCATCAACAAATGATATAAATGCCTCTGAGGAAGCTAGGGAATATTATAACGTTCTGCTGCCTTTGGGGCAGAGTCTGAAAAAGTACTTTCCTGTGCATTTGTGTTATGAGGAAGCTGGTTCCAGAACAATTCCGAGGAGTGATTTTGCACTGAGGATTCTTGTATGCAGATCAGGTTTGGGCAGGTAATACTGCACAGTAAAGTGGTTCACCACAGATAAACCACCCTATCATACGGTGTTTTCACTCGCTTTCGCTTTTCTTTTTTGACCAGCATTTTTGACTCCATTTGAGCTTGTTTTCATTTCAAAACTGTTCAGTTTCAGCAGCTTTGGATTCATCAATATTCCCATTGATCCTTAGACAGCTGCTAAACAAATCCAATGTCTGTTGAGGGTTAACTCATCTTACGGTGGTCGCTACAATGGTCCCCAGCTGACCATCCCCAGTGACGAGTTGATGAGTTAAATGGGCCTGACGTACACAAACCATGAACCACGGTGTGAATAGAAGGTTTTTATGGGAAAAAGAGGGTTACGTGCTCTCATGGGTGTGTGAGAGTGAGTTTGGTGGGGGGTGGGTGGTCCTAAGAGAAAGAGAGAGATCCAGTAAGGGTGTGTGTGCATAAAAGCATGCATGTGTGAGTGTGTGTGCATGTCCAGGGCCACAGTAATGTGTGTAGCTGGGGTGTGTGAAGTGGTGGGAACATCACCTGACCGTTGCCCCGGGGGACCCTGGTGGGCCGCCGCTTCAGAGCGTGTGTGTGTGTGAGAGAGAGACAGGCCGTGGGCTCCAAGCACAAAAAGCTCTGTGTGCTGTAGTGCTGAGGAAGTCATACACACTGTGCACACAGAGCCATGAGAATAACTCAGAGACCCTGAGAGAGCTGGAGGAGCTGCCCCCAACGCACACAACTTCACACACTCCCTCCCTCCCTCCCTCACACACAGAATGGTGCTGTGCTATCCTTGTGGAATCTTTAATTGATTAGAGTGATCGACATTCCTAAAGCCAAACTAAACGTTCCCCTGACATGTCTGGCATTGACAGCAATGACATGATTGACTTTGTATGTTACAGTTTTACAGTGACTCCTTCAGTAAAGTCTCCCAGCGTATGGTTGCCACCTTTTTCCCTCAATGAAACTTAGAGTAATGACTTACATTCACATCCTACACATATCTGGAATGTACAGAAAGCCTTGAGTGAGGGCCGATTCACTGTAAATAAAATGAGGTAAATAAAGGTAAATAAATTGTGATGGCTTGATATAACTGTCCCTTATTATTTATGTTAGTAGTTAAGGGTAATTTTCATTAAATGTTTATAAAATTTCCACACCATTAGCTATCTCTCCATTCTGTTTGTGCGCTGGAAAAAGTTCCAGTGTTTGAATGCAGCCCTGGCTCAGTTAATGGGAAACAAAATAAATGTCTCAGTCTGAACTGAGCAAATGCTAGTTCTGCAGAATCGCTTACATTGCCTTTAAAGAAACACTAAACAAGACTTGATATCGTGGCCTCAGTTACAGAGTGTAATTCACTTTTACAGCACTGTATTGGAATCACGTTGGAAGTGGGGGTTGGTTTCCTACCCTCCTCCAAATGTTACAAGGTTTCAGAGTCCCGAAACCCTGTGTGGATTATTTTTCACTGAACATTCATCTTCAAACCATAGCAATCAAACCGTTTATTACTGCAGCACTTATACACTGAGGGGCAATGGCTATGTCCCAGAAATCATTAAGCCTTCTGTGACCAGTCAAAGGAATTGTGTGGTCAATGTCTCTACACATTTCATTGTGTTTGGCTGAACAGGACACTACAGATATGTACGTGCTTCTACCGTTTACAACAACACTCGACCCGTCACCTTTTCCATCTCAGTCCCCGATTCTCTGTCTTTTCCCCTTCTCTAAAGTCCCACTCCACTTGTTCTCTATCCATTCACCTCAAGCTTTCACCTCCCTTTTCTCTTTCAGTGCCTCCTACTCTTCAGTTCTCTCTCTCTCCCTCTCTCTCTGGTGCAGAGTGAGTAAAAGCCAGAGTGTAAAATGCTGTTAGAGAATCAAAGAGATAAGGAAATAGAAAGAGCTAAGAAACTGAAGTATGAAAAGACAGTGTATGCATTTGGAGAGAGAGAGAGAGAGAGAGAGGCTCTGTGAGTGGGACTGCAGATATAAAGTGTGATAGATCTGAAAATCAGTGACTCAGTAAATAAACAGAAAATATTAGAAAAACAAAAGAAAACAGCTTAAGACAAGTGCGCCATTTGAACCACATGATTTCAACACCCCCCCCCCCATCACACACACACACACACACACACAGGGACCTCTATACATACACATGCATTCATGCAAATGCAAACAAACACATGCTTGCTCAAGTACCCACACACACAAACAGACGAGCACATACACAAACACATACCTCTATTCCTCTGTTCACAATGAGCGTTCACACACACACACACATACTCACACCAACACATACAGACCTTTATACACACATGCACACACACACACATACACACTGACACACACTGAAATACATGAGTGAGAAGAGAAGACAATACCAAGAGAAGAAGAGAAGAGAAAGAGAAAGGAATTGTAGAGAGCACAAGAGAAAGAGAAGGGAACTGAAGAGAATAAATGAGAAAGAGAAGGGGACTGGAGAGAACAGAAGAAGAGATAAAGAGAAGGGACTGGAGAGAACAGAAGAAAAGAA
The DNA here is from genome assembly GCF_029633855.1 of Hoplias malabaricus. Lineage (NCBI taxonomy): Eukaryota > Metazoa > Chordata > Actinopteri > Characiformes > Erythrinidae > Hoplias > Hoplias malabaricus. The sequence goes on from NC_089806.1 coordinate 7,245,218, forward strand.
GGGACCTGGAGAGAAGAGAAACAAAGAGAAAGAGAAGGGGACTGTAGAGAGGAGAAGGAATGAGAAAGAGAAGGGGACTGGAGAGAAGTGAAGAAAAGAGAAGGGACCTGGAGAGAAGAGAAGAAATGAGAAAGAGAAGGGGACTGGAGAGAACAGAAGAAAAGAGAAGGGAACTGGAGAGATGAGAAAAAAAGAGAAGAAAAGAAAAGAGAAAGAAGGGAACTGGAGAGATGAGAAAAAAAGAGAAGAGGACTGGAGAGAAGAGAAGAAAAGAGAAAGAGAAGGGAACTGGAGAGAAGAGAAGAAAAGAGAAAGAGAAGGGGACTGGAGAGAAGAGAAGAAAAGAGAAAGCGAAGGGGACTGGAGAGATGAGAAGAAAAGAGAAAGAGAACAGAACTGGAGAGAAGAGAAGAGAAGGGGACTGGAGAGATGAGAATAAAAGAGTAAGAGAAGGGAACTGGAGAGAAGAGAAGAAAAGAGAAAGAGAAAGGCACTGGAGAGAAGAGAAGAGAAGAAAAGAGAAAGAGAAGGGAACTGGAGAGAAGAGAAGAAAAGAGAAAGAGAAAGGCACTGGAGAGAAGAGAAGAGAAGAAAAGAGAAAGAGAAGGGAACTGGAGAGAACAGAAAATAGGTGAAAGAGAACTGAAGAGAGCTGAAAGGAAGAGAAGAAAAGAGAAAGAGAGGGGAACTCTGGAGAGAACTGGAGAGAACAGAAGAGAGCTGAAAGGAAGAGAAGAGACGAGAAGAGAAGAGAAAGAAGGGAACGGGAGAGAGCAGAAAAGAATAGAAGAGAAAGAAGGGAACAGGGGAAGGAGAGAAAGAAGGGAACTGGGGAGAGCAGAAGAGAACACATGAAAAGAGAAAGAGAAGGGAACTGGGGAGAGCAGAAGAGAAAGAGAAGAGAAAAACCCATTACTTGTAACATAATGTTTTTCTAATCTAAATAAATCAATCAATAATATAATAATTAAGAAGCGCATAAAGACAATGTGATGTTCATAGAGCAGTGTAATAATATTGGGGTTATTTTAGTCATTTTGCGAGGCTCTAACACACTCCACACAGATTTCACGGTCCGTGGTGTAGCAGCAGTGACTCTCAGGACCTTAACTGTACGAGCTGTTCACATATACAAACCAGTGGGAGAACTGAAGGAACACACACACACTGAAGAAATAAATACACCGCAGCCAGGGGCTCACTGTGGTTTGAATTTAGATTGACCTAATGACCTGTTCACTAAAACAGCTTTTCCTCTGCACAGAGAAACAAACCTCCGGCTCTGCCTTCACTGACACTTTCGGCCGAAGCTGTAACCGTCATCACAGCACCACGGTGTCGACAAGAATTACACACAAACAAAGCAATAGCAATAGTCCACAATGTTTGAAAAGTGTGGTTACGTTCATTTACGTTGGTTTAATCCGATAAAAGGCTGGGAAGCTGGTTCTAACTCATTATATTACGCTGTGTGTGCGCATTAGTACGAGTGGGTGTGCTCTGACTGATTCAGCACAAAATCACGAAGAATTCGGGCGAAACAAATGCGTGCTCGAATGTGTAAAGAGTTAGTACATAAGGCCCGCATTGTTATCTCCCTGCAGAGTTCCCAAACCACCTCTGTTGATTTTCATTAGCCAAAAAAATAAGCCGGGCTCCACCGCCCTCCCACCACTTTTCCTGTTGATTTGTAAAATGAATAACCATCTTTCACCCTCGGCCACATACAATTATCCTCTCCTCTCCCCAGGAGCGCCGAGCCGAGCCACAAAAGCTTTCTCAATGTTTGCATTGTGCGCCGGAAAAGTCTTTCTTTGAAAAGGCTGCCTAAAGGCCGATTGATTTAATGCTGGAGGACGGTTGCCGTGTGGTTAACAGCCGCGGCTTCGTCTTCATGTGTGTGTTGTTGTGTGAACTTGTTTTGGAACATAGGGTCCAGACCCAGTGGAAAACTAAGGCCTTGTTTTGTTTTCTGTTTTACTCCGTTTGAAAACACCAGAGGGTGGCACTGTGGAGCAGCAGGTGGTGTCTCTGTCACAGAGGGTCCTGGAGGTTGTGGGTTCGATTCCTGCTCCGGGTGACTGTCTGTGACGAGTGTGGTGTGTTCTCTCTGTGTCTGCGTGGGTTTCCTCCGGGTGACCGTCTACCAATCCACCTACCAACGTGTGTTTTTGGACTGTGGGAGGAAACCAGAGCACCCGGAGGAAACCCACACAGACACAGGGAGAACACACCACACTCCTCACAGACAGTCACCCAGAGGAAACCCACGCAGACACAGGGAAAACACATCACACTCCTCACAGACAGTCACCCGGAGGAAACCCACGCAGACACAGAGAGAACACACCACACTCCTTACAGACAGTCACCCGGAGGAAACCCCCGCAGACACAGGGAAAACACACCACACTCCTCACAGACAGTCACCCGGAGGAAACCCACACAGACACAGAGAGAACACACCACACTCCTCACAGACAGTCACCCGGAGGAAACCCACGCAGACGCAGAGAGAACACACCACACTCCTCACAGACAGTCACCCGGAGGAAACCCCCGCAGACACAGGGAAAACACACCACACTCCTCACAGACAGTCACCCGGAGGAAACCCCCGCAGACACAGGGAAAACACACCACACTCCTCACAGACAGTCACCCGGAGGAAACCCACGCAGACACAGAGAGAACACACCACACTCCTCACAGACAGTCACCCGGAGGAAACCCACGCGGACACAGAGAGAACACACCACACTCCTCACAGACAGTCATCCGGAGCGGGAATGGAACCCACAACCTCCAGGCCCCTGGAGCTGTGTGACTGCGACACTACCTGCTGCGCCACCGTATAATAGTTGGTTTGCACCACTTCTAGATGTTAGAACATAGCTGTGAGGATTTTATGACTCTTTGTTTACATGTTCACTACTGAATAATGTGGAGCTTTTTAAAGAATAGTGGAGTTCTCCTGGAGGTCTCCTAGTCAGGGATGTGAGGTTTTTCCCCAGCAGTGACGGTATGAATTATGCTGTGATTGTTTTTTTGACTGATGCTCCATTGCGACACGTTATTTTTTAAATTACACGGCAATCCGCTTGGTCCAGGAAGACCACACAGTTTCTAGATGTTGTTTACGTCTTAATTTCACTGCGTTGAGCAAGAGAGCCCGATTCAGATGGTCTTTCACAAGAGGCTCCGTCTGACCGCCCGCGTTCCCATTCAGGCCTTAAGTGGTTGCGCATATTTAAAGCAGAACGTTTAAATAGAGAATGCACTTGAAAATATTTAAAGACTCTGGGCACTTAGAAACACAGCGAATACATCGAATGCTTCAGATACATGATATCTGCGTCAGATAGACCTCACATACCAGAGGTGTGGATGTGCTGATGGACTGAGCTTTACACTTGGGCCATTGTTCTTGCTCTCCCACCCAAACCCAGCACAGCACTCCAGCGTGATTTCTTCTGGTTAACCTGCAGGGGAAAAGACCCAGCCCTGCTCCGATAAGAGATAAGAAATGTGCCAGGGCTTGATTAATCCGACCGCTTTCTCCAGCTCGCCCTCTGCCCTGCGTCCACACGCTCAGACTGGCCGCACCAAAGCTCTTAAGGCACTTTAGGAAATGACTGGTCTGGTTGTTTTAGCTCTTGGCCCTCAGAGAGGTATTATCCTGGAATATGTGTTTAGTCTCATTTAATCAAAGATTTATAACATTCACGTACAGTGACAACGGACAAAGTTTCCCCAGCTCCAGCCACTTCACTAAAGGAGTAGTTTGGCAAACGGCAAATCCACAGCCCTTTAGCTTTACACTGGAGCAAACACTACCTTCAAAATTCATTCATTCATTCATTCATTCATTAATATTGTCTAAAACTGCGTATCCAATTCAGGGTTGCGTTGGGTCCAGAGCCAACCCGGAATCACTGGGCTCAAGGCAGGAACAGGCCCTGGAGGGAGCTGCTCATCAACATCCATTGATTAATTTAAATGTTCATTCATTCATTCATTCATTCATTCATTCATTCAGTCCCTTCCTGTAAAACTTCATGTTGTTTAGGGTTATGGCAAAACACAGACTCACCCAGTCACTCATATTCTGACACCATTTGGACAGTGTCACACACTCACCCATTCACTCACACACTCACACCTGTGGACAGTGTCACACACTCACCCAGTCACTCACACACTCACACCTGTGGACAGTGTCACACACTCACCCAGTCACTCACACACTCACACCTGTGGACAGTGTCACACACTCACCCAGTCACTCACATTTGTGGACAGTGTCACACACCCAGTCACACACACACTCACACCTGTGGACAGTGTCACACACTCACCCAGTCACACACACACTCACACCTGTGGACAGTGTCACACACTCACCCAGTCACACACACACTCACACCTGTGGACAGTGTCACACACTCACCTAGTCACTCACACACTCGCACCTGTGGACAGTTTCACACACCCAGTCACTCACACACTCACACCTGTGGACAGTGTCACACACTTACCCTGTCACTCACACACTCACACCTGTGGACAGTGTCACACACTCACCCAGTCACTCACACTCACACCTGTGGACAGTGTCACAAACTCACCCTGTCACTCACACACTCACACCTGTGGACAGTGTCACACACTCACCCAGTCACACACACACTCACACCTGTGGACAGTGTCACACACTCACCCAGTCACACACACACTCACACCTGTGGACAGTGTCACACACTCACCTAGTCACTCACACACTCGCACCTGTGGACAGTTTCACACACCCAGTCACTCACACACTCACACCTGTGGACAGTGTCACACACTTACCCTGTCACTCACACACTCACACCTGTGGACAGTGTCACACACTCACCCAGTCACTCACACTCACACCTGTGGACAGTGTCACAAACTCACCCTGTCACTCACACACTCACACCTGTGGACAGTGTCACACACTCACCCAGTCACTCACACACTCGCACCTGTGGACAGTGTCACACACTTACCCTGTCACTCACACACTCACACCTGTGGACAGTGTCACACACTCACCCAGTCACTCACACTCACACCTGTGGACAGTGTCACACACTCACCCTGTCACTCACACACTCACACCTGTGGACAGTGTCACACACTCACCCAGTCACTCACACACTCGCACCTGTGGACAGTTTCACACACTCAGCCTGTCACTCACACCTGTGGACAGTGTCACACAATCACCCTGTCACTCACACACTCACACCTGTGGACAGTGTCACACACTCACCCTGTCACTCACACACTCACACCTGTGGACAGTGTCACACACTCACCCAGTCACTCACACACTCACACCTGTGGACAGTGTCACACACTCACCCTGTCACTCACACTCACACCTGTGGACAGTGTCACACACTCACCTTGTCACTCACACACTCACACCTGTGGACAGTGTCACACACTCACCCAGTCACTCACACATTCGCACCTGTGGACAGTTTCACACACTCACCCAGTCACTCACACCTGTGGACAGTGTCACACACTCACCCTGTCACTCACACACTCACACCTGTGGACAGTGTCACACACTCACCCTGTCACTCACACTCACACCTGTGGACAGTGTCACACACTCACCCTGTCACTCACACACTCACACCTGTGGACAGTGTCACACACTCACCCAGCCACTCACACACTCGCACCTGTGGACAGTTTCACACACTCACCCTGTCACTCACACCTGTGGACAGTGTCACACACTCACCCTGTCACTCACACCTGTGGACAGTGTCACACACTCACCCAGTCACTCACACACTCACACCTGTGGACGATTTTCACATTCACCCAGTGTGCAATGTCACCCAGTCACTTTCACACAGCCAATCCACCAGCATGTGTTTGTTTGGATTGTGGACTCGGAGGAAACCCACGCAGACACAGGGAGTACACACCACACTCCTCACAGACAGTCACCCGGAGGAAACCCATGCAGACACAGAGAGAACACACCACACTCCTCACAGACAATCACCCGGAGGAAACCCACGCAGACACAGGGAGTACACACCACACTCCTCACAGACAGTCACCCGGAGGAAACCCACGCAGACACAGGGAGAACACACCACACTCCTCACAGACAGTCACCCGGAGGAAACCCATGCAGACACAGAGAGAACACACCACACTCCTCACAGACAATCACCCGGAGGAAACCCACGCAGACACAGGGAGTACACACCACACTCCTCACAGACAGTCACCCGGAGGAAACCCACGCAGACACAGGGAGAACACACCACACTCCTCACAGACAGTCACCCGAAAGAAACCCACGCAGACACAGGGAGAACACACCACACTCCTCACAGACAGTCACCCGAAAGAAACCCACGCAGACACAGGGAGAACACACCACACTCCTCACAGACAGTGACCCGAGGTGGGGCTCAAACCCATAACCCCAGGACCTGGGATTTATGACAGGAACAAGGTCAAGAACTGATGTTAGATGATTAGTCCGGGATCATAAACAACACCAGCTCATCCCAAAAATGCAATACTGAATAGAGCTCTCGATCACTCCGGAGAACACAGTTCCACTGCTCCACAGGTCACCATGTCCGTGCCAAGTGCGGGCGAGAGAGGTATAATCACAGCTTTGAGTGGTGGAGCAGTGGAACTGTGTTCTTACTGATCCAGAACTAATCATCCCAGGGCCGTCATCAAATCCTGACAACAATGCTCCAACATCTAATGCTCATTAACTGTTAACCACCAAGGACAGAGGGAGACGTCACGTGCTAAACATGCGTCGGCCGATCGACTGCATTTGGGTCGAGGGGGAAGAAATCGGTCGCTTCGTCTTTTGGCTCAACCATCCCCTTAAAACTTGAGGGAAAACCCTCACTTGTCAGCTTACAGCTGAGCACATGAATTTCTGATTTCATGGAGGGAAGCGGAGGACCTGTGCCAGTTGACTCACACTGTGACGTGGGAAAAAATGCCCAAGACACTGGCCGCTCTCCGCCGCATCATAGTGCGGTACATTCAGTATCCCACAGACCGATGTCAAGATGCTAATTCAATTAAAGCATGGAAACTGTCTCCCATACAGAGATCTAGCATTGTCCTCACAGATAAAAGTCACCAACAACCGCCTCTTCTCATGCTTCTTATTATAGATGTGATGGGAATATGAAGGTCCCCTTTCATCGGCAGCTCTTTCTCAGAGTCGGGACCTGTGAGTGACAGATCTGTCCATCTATTAACCTTATCTTCTTTCTGTATTATCTGCACTCTGATTCTTCTCTAGTCCCATGAACTCATTTAATGACTATTCAGTAATCTTTATTGAAAAAACCCCTGCAGAATTTGGTTTTAATCTTAGTTTTTTAGCTTTCAATAAGCTAGTGAACACAGTTCTGGGTCTTGATGAAATGTTTGTGACCTGCTTTGGTCAAAACACATCAAGGATCAAACCCCACAGCAGCGTTCTCCCCTGTCTTAACAGCCCTGTTCAGCACAGCTGGTTTAGCGCCTGTCACTTTAAAAGATAATGAGCCACTCGTTGTTCGCCCCGACGCCGAGTGCACAGCAGCGAGGAGTGTTTCTGTCCAACTCAGTGCTTTTATTTCTCTGTGCGCACTGTGTCTGTTTTACTGCATTTAATCTCACCTTTGAGCGCTCACATAAACACAGGTCCAGCGTTGTGATTGGACAGACTCAGATGGGGATGTGGGACAATGCTATTTAAGACACCACACAAAATTGTTTTATCCTATATTTTGTTTTTTATTTTGGCAGCCCACACAAAACGGTCTTGTTCCACATTGTGTAAGTTGGTGGGCTCATGATCCCTAAATTAATGTCTACATGGACTTAACATTCATTCATTCATTCATTATCTGTAACCCTTATCCAGTTCAGGGTCGCGGTGGGTCCACAGCCTACCTGGAATCATTGGGCGCAAGGCGGGAATACACCCTGGAGGGGGCGCCAGTCCTTCACAGGGCTACACACACACAATCACTCACACACTCACACCTACGGACACTTTAGAGTCACCAATCCACCTACCAACGTGTGTTTTTGGACTGTGGGAGGAAACCGGAGCACCCGGAGGAAACCCACACAGACACAGAGAGAACACACCACACTCCTCACAGACAGTCACTCGGAGGAAACCCACGCAGACACAGGGAGAACACACCACACTCCTCATAGACAGTCACCTGGAGGAAACCCACGCAGACACAGAGAAAACACACCAAACTCCTCACAGACAGTCACCCAGAGGAAACCCACGCAGACACAGGGAGAACACACCACACTCCTCACAGTCAGTCACCCGGAGCCTCCAGGCCCCTGGAGCTGTGTGACTGCGACACTACCTGCTGCGCCACCGTGCCGCCCCTGGACTTAACATGTGATTTTTTTATAATATGTTCCCTTTAAATTGGCTTATTTTGCCTTGTGTGTTGCAGTTGAGAAAACGAGTGTCTGCTTCCACTTTAGCATCATCAGGGATATTTTGTTGATGAGAGAAATGTCTCTTTTCCAGCTACTTTCAAAGAGAAGTCTCCAACTTGGGTTAGGTTTAATTTACACGTTGCAGCAGGTCGTAGCAGCACAGATAAAAACGTAAAACTGGCCTTTAACTTGCAGTCAATAAATCAGTGGTTCCCAAAGTAGAGAGGAGGACCCTTGGCAATTGCAGCAATCAGATGAATTATGCATTTCACTGTGGGGTGGATTTGTCACTTAGTTAATTTTGTTCTATAACAAGTTGACGTTTTCTTTATGAATTAGAGACCAGATTTACACTGTGCAGTGCACATTAAAACAAGATAACAATGCATAAGCTCATAGCAGAGGCGGAGGATTATAAATAAAATAAAATTATGTAGTGCAATGTGTAATGTAGAGCAGAGTGTGATGCACATATAAACATATACATGTCAACAGTTGAATATATTTAAAATAAATAAGTATATATACAAGAGGGTGTATTGCACTGTAGGGGGAGCACTGCAGTAAAACTTTGGAAACCACTGACCTAAGTACGGGGCGGGACGGTGGCACAGCAGGTAGTGTCGCAGTCCCACAGGTCCATGGGCCTGGAGGTTGTGGGTTCGGTTCCCGCTCTGGGTGACTGTCTGTGAGGAGTGTGGTGTGTTCTCCCTGTGTCTGCGTGGGTTTTCTCCGGGTGAATGTCTGTGAGGAGTGTGGTGTGTTCTCCCTGTGTCTGCGTGGGTTTCCTCCGGGTGACTGTCTGTGAGGAGTGTGGTGTGTTCTCCCTGTGTCTTCGTGGGTTTCCTCCGGGTGAACGTCTGTGAGGAGTGTGGTGTGTTCTCCCAGTGTCTGCGTGGGTTTCCTCCGGGTGACTGTCTGTGAGGAGTGTGGTGTGTTCTCCCTGTGTCTGCGTGGGTTTCCTCCGGGTGACTGTGAGGAGTGTGGTGTGTTCTCCCTGTGTCTGCGTGGGTTTCCTCCGGGTGACTGTCTGTGAGGAGTGTGGTGTTTTCTCCCTGTGTCTGCGTGGGTTTCCTCCGGGTGACTGTCTGTGAGGAGTGTGGTGTGTTCTCCCTGTGTCTGCGTGGGTTTCCTCCAGGTGACTGTCTGTGAGGAGTGAGGTGTGTTCGCCCTGTGTCTGCGTGGGTTTCCTCCAGGTGCTCTGGTTTCCCAATGATTCCAGGTAGGCTCTGGACCCACCCTGAACTGGATAATTCATTATCTGGCTTACAGATAATGAATGAATGAATAACCTAAGTACGACTGATTGATTCCGTTGTGGCCTTCTGATTATGTTGAGGGTTCTTCAGACACATACAGCCTTCAGTTCAGCTCCTGAAGTCCTAACCAATGAGAAACTAGCTTAGCTTACATGGGCCTCTGTAGCATATCTACACAATTAAAAAATGAAAGCTAAGGAATTGGAACTTACTTGGTTTGGTGGGGTGCAGTCTGTCTATGTCTGCAGCTGTATTTGAGAAGGCTTCATTTTAACAGTCTGATTCTAATCTGTCAGTCAAGCACATTGCAGAAAAGAGGCCTGGCAGCAGGTGTCGTTCACCCGATGTCTGCGCCAAGTCTACTGTCAAGCTGAACCAGAGACAGTGCCAAACTGGCGCACAGCAGGCGATGAGGCACAGGGAGTGCAGACGTAGTCCTCGGTTGAAAGCATTAGGAGCTTAGGCGATGCTCTACAGCTTACGGGAGCCATTGCTTCTTCAGGTTTTCACTCCTAGACACCTGTACAGATCCCTCAGTAAAGTGGTGTCTTTCTGAAGCTTTCGTCTCTTTTGGCTCAGAGTGATGCTCTTAAATAGAATTCAAATACAGCGTTGAATTCATCATGGCTGTGACATCACTACCATGAACATACTTATATAAGACTGTTGAGGCTACAGCAGTGTAGCCCCTTTATTTCCAGAGAAGTGAGTGTTGTGTCTGTAGACGTGTGTATGACGTGGGGAAATTATATTAAAAGATGTGCTGCTCCTGTCTGTCAGGAAGAATATGAACCAATGGAAATACACGCCTTCATGCGTTTTATATACATTTTATAATCGACTATTTCTGACAATTTTTTTTTACACAGCTCAATTTAGCATTGGTGAATGAATGAATGAATGAATGAAACATCCCATTTTTAAAAGAGGAAATACAGAGAATAAATAAAAAAAATGCATTTTTAAACAAATATAAACTGAATTTAAATCAAATTAAAAAGCAGGAGAGTCGTTCTGCTTTATGTTCCACTGAAGTCCTCATGAGAACTTTCTGAGCCACTGTTCCCAGGCCATACCTTCAACAGCTCTTCTTACACTGGGGCTGGACATTTGGAAAAGCTCAAGACTCCATTTCCATTTAAAAACTAGCAACTAACTAGATTTTCAGGAGATATTTCAGAGGAGATTTGTGCTGTGAAATCCACGTAGTAGCTGTTTATGGAACAGACTTCATTTGTTTAATTCATAATGTGTCAGAACACAAGAGACTTCAGCATGATGTCATCGGGGCAGTGTGGTGGGGGGTGGGGGGGATGTGAGCTGTTAAAGAGGCCGCTGACAGAGACGGAGGTCCTGTGATCAACGCGTAATTGCAATCAGCTCTATCTCAGGCTCTCTATTTAGCCCACCGCTCTAATTGTGTTGGATGTGGCGCCTTGTGCCGTCCAACGACAAGTGCGTCGCCACGGAAACCTGAGCCCAGGCCATGGGGACTGCTCCGAAGGCCCTTTCCCACTGTTAAATATTCAACAGGTGGTGGGAGCATATGCTCCAGAGCCCTGGTCCTGTGACCGCGACACATGGAACATAATCACCTGAGATGGCACCTCACACGGACCACAAACCTGAAACCGCGCAGCAATGAGCGCTCACAGAAATCAATTTGGTTCACAGCATCTATCTCCCTTCAGCTCATCAGCTGGGATGCTTTTGGAGTGGATCTCACTCTCTTAACTTTACCTTTATTTGATCTTTATAAACGTAGTCGGTACACTTCAGCTTTTATATGTTTTATTTAATTAATTTTATTGTCATTTTATTTCACTTAGTCATAATTACTATTATCATTTTTATAATCATTTCAATTTTAATTATTTTGTTTTATAACATTGTTCATTACTTACAAATAATAGCTTAGCTATTTGTATTTGATTATTTAGTCATTTAATATGTAATTAACCTATTTTGATTCTATATATTATATATTTATCTAAATTACATCATATTTTTTAAAGTTAACTGCCTTCTGCATTTTTTAAATTAGATTTTTTTTAATTGCATTTTTTTCACTTAATCATATTACATCAGTAGACGTGTTACATATTAATCATTCATTCATTCATTCATTATCTGTAACCCTTATCCAGTTCAGAGTCGCGGTGGGTCCAGAGCCTACCTGGAATCATTGGGCGCAAGGTGGGAATTCACCCTGGAGGGGGCGCCAGTCCTTCACAGGGTAACACACACACTCACACCTACGAACACTTTTGAGTCGCCAATCCACCTACCAACGTGTGTTTTTGGACTGTGGGAGGAAACGGGAGCACCCGGAGGAAACCCACGCAGACACAGAGAGAACACACCACACTCCTCACAGACAGTCACCCGGAGGAAACCCACACAGACACAAGGAGAACACACCACACTCCTCACAGACAGTCACCCGGAGGAAACCCACGCGGACACTGGGAGAACACACCACACTCCTCACAGACAGTCACCCAGAGTGAGAATGGAACCCACAAGTTACATATTAAGTTAAATTAAATTAAATGAATGTTTAATATAATAAGCACTTGTCTCTTAATGTTATATCAATGTTGTGAAGTGATAACTGAAGCAGCACGTTTTACATTTATCTGCCACTAAAGGCTTTTGTAATAGTGAATATTTTACACTTGATCACACTTTTGTCGCATGGTTCACACAGTCATGTGTTTATCTTGATAATGAGTCCTTTAAAATGTGGTCAAACATTCAAACCAATGAAGCATCCTCATACAACAAAAAGATATTCAGATGTATCTTTTGTAACTAAATGCACAGTTTTCACACCCTGAAGCCATAGGTTTTGTCTTTCTTTCAGTCTAAAGAAACTCGTCATGGAGTCAGAAAACACTTTCGTAGTATGACGTCTGATTGTTGTTGAGACTGTGCGTAAAAATAGTCACTGTTAGAGAAGTAGGTGATAAATCATTGTCCTCGTCTAAACACTGAAACATTCTCTTTCGTTGAATGTGTAATTATATTCCTGCGCTCCACGCAGTTCTCACAGTCATATGAGCTGCTGCTGACGCCCCCATCTCCATTCTCACTGGCTCTCCTTTCCACTGGCTATTCTTTCTCTCCATGCCATGATCATGTGCTTCCCACCTCTACTCATGGAGCCCACCTGTGCTGATCAGCTTCGTTCTTTTCCTTACACAGATCACTCACTTTAATAACTTGGTTTCAGTCATGTTTGCTAGTGAAGTGAAAATTGATTTTTTTTTTTTACTGATGACAGATCAAAAATATATTTCCTAGTTTCACACTGCAAAAGACTGCACATAGACTTTTGCTATAACTGTTCTGTAATTTACAATTTAATAAGTTATTGTGCACTGCAAAGCATCCATCTCTATCTGGAATACTGCAGCGACAACATAAACTCTGAAGAAAACAGTGTTAACCACCTAGCAACTACCTGGGACACCCTCCTTATAATCACCTTGGAAACGACCTTCCCAAACCGTGGCGACCAGCCGGGATACTGCAACGTCCTCTTTGGACACAAACATCTGACAGCATAACAGTTTCAATCTCTTATACCACAACAACCAGTAAGCACCCACCTAGTGACACCCTGGATACCATAGCAACTACCTTGGAAACTTTATTATCCACCTAAAAACACCCTAGCATCCAGCTAGGGATTGCTTAATTACTCTACTTTTTCCTCAGGAAATGCCCTTTTCTAGATTTCAAAGCTCAGTTTTAATCACATGTGCCAATGTGTGCTATATCTCAACCAGTTTACACTGTAGTCCATTTAGTTACTGCAGTTTGTATTGAAAGCAATGTAGCGGAAGTAATTTCTTGCAATAAAGCTGTGATGTGGTTTTTAAAAGTCCAGTTACGGTATGTTACACATACAGGTACTTCACAAGCCGATGAAGGACAGATACAATTGGGGATTGAGCAAAACAAACGTTTCTTATTTGTTCTCATGCTAGAATTAACTGTAGAATTAATTTATTTGGCTAACCGCTCTGTGAAACCGCTCCAAACAAAAAAGTGAGACTCTGTGGCCTCCATTAGCCTTTAGCTTATAAATGCTAATTCCAAAAGTAGGCAATGTAAATGAAACATTCATCACACAAAGAGGACATTAACCACATTTAGAAATTAAGCTCAGGCCTGCTCACTTTGTGAATGTCTATAAGCAGCAAACATGCTAAAATGGTGGTGAACAAAGCTGCTATTTTGAACTAGCTAACGCCAAAGAGGCCCAAACTGAACTTGTTTTTAGCAGGAATCTTCTAAAGACTTAAATGGTTTTGTGTTCATTTGCATCGTGGTGGTCTGTCTTTGAAACCATTTCAAGGCACAAAAGGCCTTTACTTCTTGTTTGGGATGTAGCATACATTAGCAAAAGCACACACAGATGATTGAGGAAGAGGGCGCTATGTTGTTATTTCTCATCTGTGCTTAGATAATTTTATAGACATATGTAGTACTGCCTCTCTGCAAGGACATGTTAGTAAACAGCTATCTTCTGTTTAACTGGAAGTCTAATAGGTCACACGTACTGTTAGCATTCCTACACACTACTAATCTTAAGAATGAATGGGTTAGCACAGTGGTTCTCAAGCTTTTTACACCAAGTACCACACGTTATCAAACCAAAACCTCGTATACCTGTACCTTCCTTTTACCAAAGAAACGTGTGCCCCAGCTCTTTCTTTGTTCCAAAGGCATAAGGCAAAATCTTGCTTGAATTTTTGAATATTTTTGTTGCTTTTTATTCACTTGAACTTTGCATGTTCAACACAAAATTATCTAAATTATTACAAAATTTATAAAGAGAATACAAATAACTATAGGCTTAAAATTAATGTTTAAAACACAATTATACATTTATGAGAACAAATAAAATTTATGGGCAAGAAATAAAAAATGTGAAGAGGTCAGTTATGTGTTTAACGGGCTCTTGGGGCAGGTGCTCACAGCGGCTTGTAGCAGTAGGTGAAGGAGGGGTGGCGCTGTGTTAAACCTTGTTTTAGGGCCGTAATGATGCAACGAACAGCCTCGTTTTCCTTCAACCAAGTGTTTTCTTGTGTTTTGTCTTCACGTGTACAGAATTCTCGCTTAGTTTCTCTCTATTTTTGCCTCTGGGTTTAGTCCTGGGCTTCTGAGTATTTCTTGGGCTTGTTTTTCTCGTTTTTGCATTGGCCTTTTTATAATAAAAGTCAATTGCTCACGTCTGTCTCTAACCTTTGCTTACATCCAGTAAACAACTGAAACTGGGCTTTCTTCTGGGCACTCCCTCTCTGGAAAAAAAGCAGAGGAACACTGTCCCCCACCCACTGTCCCCTTACAGACGTTATCAACTACGGTGTACGTGTAGAACCTTGTACAACACACGTTTATTTAATTGGGACATGAAAAACTGTGAAACACTATGTAACTTACACATAAAACATTAGCTTTTCAGTTATAAATAACTTCCTTAATTAAGTAGTACATTTTTGATGTGATTTGTCGTACCACCTCTTGCTGCTTCACGTCCCACTAGCGGTACACAGACCACAGTTTGAGAACCACTGGGTTTGCAAATGGGTAGAAAATGATAATAACAAACCCCCACTTGTGAGGAATGTGCAGGACTTTTGGGAACCAATGCTAAACACTGATAAATGCCAGGGTCATGAGTAGCTGTGGTTTGCATAATCTTAAGCCACACTGACGAGTTTGGGGCCATTGTACCCCAAAAAGAGCCATCGTCTCTGGCCCCGCAAGTGGTTCTTGGTGCCGCAAAAGACTCTGATGTAGTCACCGAACTGGGATAATCGCACGCTAGCTTCATTAACCGGGACTGGATTACACACTTCTGTCACGCCCTGTCAGCAGCCATTTAGAGACTTGAGTTCATGAGCCAGAGATTTAAATATGGAAATGGTTAGCAGCTCAGCAGAAGCCCCATTGCAATGGTAATTTGTAATGAATAATTCTGATTTCATTATAATAACAAATCACACGCTCATGAAAGCAGCCTTAGAACTGCTGACTGGATTACATTTCTGTCATATTGAATAAGTTTTAATGTTTACTTTCATGGCTACAGTCTCCGTAACTTAGAGTCTCCAAAGCTAATATCTGTTGGAAAAATCCATCTACATCGAAATGGTCCTCAAAACTCAGACCCACTCCAAATTTTCAGTGCAGTTCCCATTTCCGACCCTTTACCTCCCAGGATCAAGGATTCACAGCTGAATGTCACCGTGTACTCAACTCGCCGTACTCCAGAGCTATTAGCTTTTCTCGGGATGACTCGTGACGGATAGTCAAAACAAACGTGATAGTTCATTATTCCCAATCGTCAAAGCCTAATTAGAGGTTTCTGGCACGCCTGGGTCTTTTGAAACATTGGTCACGGCAATACCTATGGGACCTGGGTGGTTGTTTGTCTCTCACCACTCTCTTGCTTTATAAATAGAGCTGAACAATGGCTCAAAAAAAGCATTGTCTGCCCAGGCGACCACAGAAGTGTCACAAGCCGGAGAGCTGGAATGACAATGTGTGTGTGCCAGAGACAGCAATGTCTGCTGCTGCCAATTGGTTCTGTTCAGCAGAAAACACGGTGCTTGTCAAAACACACCGCCGCTGTTAATTCTAATGTTAAATCCTATTAGTGCCTCCATCGGTTCTAGTGGTAAGTGATAAGGAAGTCACAGTAGCAGTTTTAGCACACGTTTAGCTTGTGACAGACATTTTAACCAAAGTTTTGAGCTTGTAGCAGGTTTTTAGTGAATCTCTCACTGATGTTTTCTTAAAAACGTTTCTGACCAGTGTCAATATCATATCTAGAACGTCCAAATAAGGTCCAAATGGTTCCACTGTCAGTTCCTTAAAATGTGAACAGAAAATTGGACTCTCAGGCCTTCATTTCAGATTCTGAAATTACTCTCACATCTTTTTGTAAAAACCAGTATAAAATGTATTTAAATGAGAGCTAGTTTGCTATGTCCTTCTGTATCAGATGGAGGATGTACACACACACACACACACACACACAGTAAACAATTTACCTTCTCAATAATCATGGTGTTTAATTCTCTAAAATGAGATATATTTACACTAAATGTGTAATTTAGTTTTAATTTAATTTACACCAAAATAAACAAATATTTTTATATTTATTACATATTTATAACCAATAGTTTTATGTAAAACAGGATGTAGCTGTTAGAGAAGAATGTATTTGTGGAGCATGGATTGGTCATTTGTAAAATAGCCAGGCACTTGAGTATTTTTTTAATAACATTTGTCAATCTCCGTGACTCTGTTCCCGGCACTAAACCGAGTGTCAGAGCAGAGACTGTAACAGTTGGAAACAAGAGGCCTATCCTCAGTGGGACATCTGACCCTGAGCCAGACCTACAGCCCTCAGTGAAACCTTGAGACACAGAGCTCAGATAGAAACACAAAGCGGTCTCATCACTTATCTTCCAGAGGGAGAGAGAGAGAGCCCCCGAGGAGCCGATGAGGGACGGGACCGAGTCCTGCATTCTGTAAATGACCACCATTCCGCTCAGTGCGACGTGCATTACGTACGGGTGTATTTCCAAATCCTTATAGTCACCGGCGCTGCTGCTTGGTGTGTGTTTTTCTAGTGCTGAGAGCTGATGTAGAGCCACACACACACACACACACACACACACACTCTGTTGCTACTCAAGAGTCCACTGGGCCCATGAGAAAGTGTGTCTCACAGACTTTATTTAGCTCGGAGAAGAATGTGTGCCTCCCTCCTGTTTGATACCGTAGCCTTTCTCAGTGTACTCAGTATTCCCAAGGTGAGTGTAATGTTTTATGGGGTGTCTGAAAGGACAAAAGGGATTCTGGCCAACCGCACTGTCTCTGAGGAGCAGGCTGGAACTGCGACAAGGCTGTAATAAAGACCACTGGGAAAAAAAGCACAACGAAGTGAAGTGGGTGCTGGTCTGTAAACGTCGCCAGCGACGAGTGTGGTATATTTTTTCTCAGACGTTTATTTTAAAAATAATATCGTTATTCTCCCTCAGATATGTGTCAGTGCATCACATTTATAGCTGTGAATGCTAACGGTAGTTGCTTGGGAAATTAAGTGATTTATAAACAACCTGCAGAGTGTGTTTTAAGGCAACAATACAACAATAAATACATTTTAATCCCAAAAAATGACATTCCGTCTAAACATATTCTCAGATATCACTTTCCACGAAGGAGCCCGGGGTTAGGTATTTAACCCTTCAGACGACTGCGTCCTATCACCACCGCTGTGACTCTTTTAAACATAACATTTGACATCAGATCCCTCTGAACAGTCTTAGTTTTTAGGCATTTGATCATGTGGAAAGGTCCAAAAAGCTGGTGTAATTTCCCTCTTAAAGACAATGACGTTATTGGTGTGGATCAGTGGTAGGAGTCATTCTGACATCGTACAACATTTTATAAAAAGCACTATAAAATATATTTAAATGAGAGCAAGCTTGCTATATCCCTGTGTATCAGATGGAATGTGTACACACACACACACACACACAGACACACATACACACACACACACACACACACACACACACACACACACACACAGACACACACACACACACACACATACACACACACACACACACACACACATACACACATACACACACACACACAGACACACACACACACACACACATACACATACACACACACACACAGACACAGACACACACACACACACACACACACATACACACACACATACACACACACACACACACAGACACAGACACACACACACACACACACACACACACACACACACACAGACAAAAACTATTTAACTTCTCAATAAGTGTGGTGCCTAAATGTCTAAAATGAGATATATTTACAATAAATACCAAATATATATATATTATTATTATTAGTTTTTTTGTAAAACGTAAATGTGATGATTGTGAAGTTCACAGTTTGTTTAGAGGTCTTCTCCATGATCGTATGGATTTGTTAAATCAACAGCACACTTGAACAGTGAACAATGTGTATATATTTCTTTTATTATTGTTATTATTATTATTATTATTATTATTATTTATTAATTTATATGTTTTTTTGTAAGTTGCAGATTATAGCATTTGTTTTCTTTCATTTTTTGAGCTTTGATAAACGTCTCCATATAAATCAAACATGGTTATGGCTAAAAAAAAAGAATGTGTTTGTGTGTGGGGCATGGATTGGTGAATTGTAAAATAGTCAGGCATTTGAGAATATACAAAATATCTGCAAAATATACACAACAAAAGACACAAACTCATTTTGGACAAGAATTAATTTGATTTAAAGTTTACATTTTAAGAAAAACTACCATTTTTGGGGCCTACCAACACACACACTGTGAAACAAGACCACCCAGTGGGTTTATTGGAGGAAAAGATAAAATAAGCCATTCTGAATTTCTCCTGAGTCATTAGAATTATTACACACCCTCGTCTGAGTCGCTCTAATCACAGCGCTGGGGATTAGTAAAAACCCACACAGCAAGAGCAGAGAAATAAGAGAACTGAGCAAAAACAGTGAAAAGGAGAGCTTCTGCTGCTGTGGGGTTTGATCCTTGTGGTTTTTTTGGCCAAAGCCGGTCCCAGATGCCGAATATGTCCCTTTTTTATATATTTTATTCATGTGGACACAGCGGAGTTGGCACTAATCGTTCCCACTTTCCTACACCCATTAACGTCGAGGCTTCATTGCACCAATAATGAAGCCAGTTTCAGACACTGAATGTGATAGAATGACTACACTGGTGAATGCCGTGTACATTTTGCTTCCTTTAAATGGTATACTATGTTTCCAAAGGTTTGTAGACTCCTCTTTGTCCCTCTAGTGACATCAGCTATTTAAAGGTGCACGCTCTGTACAGGCACAGCTTATGCTCTAGAGAAAAGCGTGAAATACGCGGGGACGATCTGGAGCAGCCACACGGGTCTAAGGTAACAACGCTCAATGCCAAGTGTCGGCTAGGAGGGGTATAGACATTGGGCCGTAGAGGATTCTGGGACTGATGGAGCCCAGTCCAACCCCTCATCTTCTAATACCAAAGGTTCAGAATGAAGCACTGACTCATGAACTTGGGAAACCAAAATGTCATCAGGTCTCCCGTGGGCTGAAATGACCTCTCCAGTGGTGAGTTAGTGGAGGGCCGGCAGTGTCCCCGCGTGGCGCGGCGGCGGCTGGCTTTCTCCCAGGCTCTCACAGCCCACGTCTCATTACGGAGCTATGTGTAACACAAACAAACGGGCGCTCTCACAGTGTTTATCTCATGGCACAGAGCGCGGTGTGCCCTCACATCAAAGACTGTGGGAACAGAGGCGGCCAGGCGCAGCAGCTGCTCTCGGATCCTGTCCACACCCTTCCTGTTTGCCGCACTCTACCTTGGGGCTATTATTTTCCCAACAGCCCCACGATAACTAACCCCCAACCTCCCATCCACACACACTCCCACACGCAGCCCGTCCACACACACCGCCTCCTTCCAGCAGCAGCCGGCCCTCCACTCCCCGGACGCCCTTTCCCTCTCTCACAAACCACACACCACTCCATTGTTTCTGAATAAAGACGTGTGCAAAAGTTTGAACACCCCTCGCTCAGATCAGCCTGTTGTGCTCTTTGGAATTGAGAGAAGTCAAGTGCTCTCTTCTCCTCTCCATCCGTGGAGAAATATAAAGGAGGAATTTCTCTTGCACAAACCATGCTGTTTATGATTTATGATTTATTCTTTGCCCATTTTGTTAAATAATTTATGCAAAACTGTGTCCTCTTTATAGGATGTGTTCATCTAGTTTCACTTAGAAGATTAACTTCAAGTCATTAGACCAGTGGTAACTGAATTTAATAAGTGATCAAAAGTATATTTAGGAACATGGTTTGATTCATATGGAAAATTCTGTGGAAGAAGGAAGTTTAATATTTCACACATTTTCACATTCATTGTCTGTAACCCTTATCCAGTTCAGGGTCGCCGTGGGTCCAAAGTCTACCCGGAATCACTGGGCAAAAGGCAAGAATACACCCTGGAGGGGGCGCCAGACCTTCACAAGGCGACACAGACTCACACCTACGGACACTATTACGTCACCAATCCACCTACCAATGTGTGTTTTTGGACTGTAGGAGGAACACCCGGAGGAAACCCATGCAGACACAGAGAGAACACACCACACTCCTCACAGACATTCACCCGGAGGAAACCCACGCAGACACAGGGAGAACACTCCACACTCCTCACAGACAGTCACGTGGAGGAAACCCACGCAGACACAGGGAGAACACTCCACACTCCTCACAGACAGTCACCCAGAGGAAACCCACGCAGACACGGAGAACACACCACACTCCTCACAGACAGTCACCCGGAGAAAACCCACACAGACACAGAGAGAACACACCACACTCTTCACATTTACAAAGGTTTCTAATGCACTTACTGTCCAGGTTTGGACATCAGTCAAGATCACCTTAGACCACTCCTTTCTCTCTTAAAGAATGGCATTCTCTACTTTAACCTCCATTAATCTCATTGAGCCTTCTGTGTTCAGATCCCTATAATGTCATGTTTCCTGTGTCTGAGAGAAAGAGAGAGAGAGAGAGAGAGAGAGAGAGAGAGAGAGATGGAAAAAGGGAATGAGAGAGACAGTAATTGAGGCTCCAGCTGCTGTCTCGCACTCACAAAAGGAGACGTCCTCTAGTGTCCTGAAGCAGCCACATAGAGCCACATTAACTGCAGCAGCTAGGAGTCCTCAGTGCCCTGCTTCTTCCCGGGATGTCCCAAACTCCGTCTGGAAGCAAGGCTGACCCACGTTGGCCTTCCTCAGAGCAACGCACAGGGCCAGACCACATTAACACAGCTCACTTCTGCAGCTTGAATCTGACACCACAGCTGTGGGGACTAATCCCCACTCTAGACACTTTAGGAATGGATTTGTCTGTAGATGCTGTAGATGTGATACAAGCTTTACACGTCTCCTAATGTCCTCGCACATGCAGCAGTTTCCAGCACTGAGATCATTCTCAGCGCTGCAGTGACACTGACGTGGTGGTGGTGTGTGAGTGTGTGTTGTGCTGGTGTAGAGTGGATCAAACACAGCAGTGCTGCTGGAGTTTTTAAACCCTGTGTCCACTCTCTGTCCACTCTGTGAGACACTCCTCCCTCGTTG
This sequence comes from Hoplias malabaricus, assembly GCF_029633855.1. Classification (NCBI taxonomy): domain Eukaryota; kingdom Metazoa; phylum Chordata; class Actinopteri; order Characiformes; family Erythrinidae; genus Hoplias; species Hoplias malabaricus. Next base: position 7,267,203 of record NC_089806.1, read on the forward strand.
GTCCACCTTGTAGATGTAGAGTCAGAGACAGTAGCTCATCTGTCGCTGCACAGTGTGTGTCGCTCGTCCTCTAGTCCTTCATCAGCTTTAAAAGCTAAAGCATTAGTGCTGTGTCTGATCCACTCTTACCAGCACAACACACCAGTGTTACTGCAGTGTTGAGAGAGCACTCACACCTACGGACACATTTGAGTCGCCAATCCACCTACCAATGTGTGTTTTTGGAGCGTGGGAGGAAACTGGAGCATTCGGGGGAAACCCATGCAGTCACAGGGAGAGCACACCACACTTCTCACAGACAGTCACCCGGAGGAAACCCACGCAGACACAGGGAGAGCACACCACACTCCTCACAGACAGTCACCCGGAGGAAACCCACGCAGACACAGGGAGAGCACACCACACTCCTCACAGACAGTCACCCGGAGGAAACCCATGCAGTCACAGGGAGAGCACACCACACTTCTCACAGACAGTCACCCGGAGGAAACCCACGCAGACACAGGGAGAGCACACCACACTTCTCACAGACAGTCACCCGGAGGAAACCCACGCAGACACAGGGAGAGCACACCACACTCCTCACAGACAGTCACCCGGAGGAAACCCACACAGACACAGGGAGAACACACCACACTACTCACAGACAGTCATCCGGAGCAAACCCATGCAAACACAGCGAGAACACACCACACTCCTCACAGACAGTCACCTGGAGGAAACCCACACAGACACAGGGAGAACACACCACACTCCTCACAGACAGTCACCCGGAGGAAACCCACAGGGACACAGAGAGAACACACCACACTTCTCACAGACAGTCACCCGGAGCGGGAATCGAATGTACAACCTCCAGGTCCCTGGAGCTGTGTGACTGCGACACCTACCTGCTGCACCACCGTGCCGCCCATCAATTGTTTTGACTTTTTATTTTAAAAGTGTAAGATATACACTAGAAATTTCAGATTGTAGGCTGCCTTTAATTTAAAAATTTAAGGTGGAATATTAAAGTGGCCTCCTAAAATTTGTAATCTAAATTAATGTTTTTTTATTTATAGTTTTTTATTATTGTTTATCTCAGTAAGTGTGTGTGAATAAAGACTTAAAAAAGAGTGAACTTTAATAAGAAAAGAGTAGGTGCTAAATCACATTAAAAAAGGATGTTGATTGCAGGAAAATGAGAATTTGCTTTTGTTATTCATTTATTTTTATTAAATCTGACGACTCATGCTCCCTATGATCTATGAAGCTCAAGTTAGATTTAAAGTTGATCTTGAGGCTTTATTCTCTGTGAAAACTCAGTTCAGCAAACAGAGCGTTGGCTGAAATAATTGTTTTGGATTTGAATGATTTATCTGTTTATGTGCCGGGGCCATTATTGACCCTCATTGCTTACCTCATAAAAGGATATGGGGGGCTGCAGATTGGTGCGCCCATTGAACAAACTATTTACATGATCTGGGTGAAAAAAGGGGGCAGTGAATAGAGGTGGAAGTGGCAGTTCATTGTTCGGCGGGCAACAGGATGAGGCCGGAGCTGTGTGAAGAATAAAGACTCGCTGTTGCTCCGGCTGTTGACTGAACATGTGCGGTGGGTTAGTGGTGGAGCGGTGGATGATGGGGGACGGAGGCTGGCTGCTGCGTGGCTTGCTGCCGCTGCGTTGGGACACCACGGGCTGCGGCTGCTATTGTGTAAAGCCGTGCTCCCGCTCTTCCTGAGCTGGATGTGGGGTTTGGGCTGGGTCTGGTTCCAGTGAGACATTGGTGTGTGATGTGCAATTCAGAGCATAATGTACAAATGTTTGTACACACACTTATAAGGAGTGAAATCTATAGAGCTTAGGGGTAGTCACTGATATTCAGTTATACACACAGCTAGAAAAACATGAAGCACATGAGCCTATGGCAGCTGAAATGTACAAAGCACAAGTGGAGCATCGGGTCTGTGTTCTGGAGTCAGAGCTCCTTCCACTGCCTTTGGGACGACTCAAAATGGTGTTTCTAACCATTCAACATCCGTATGGGATCTCACTGATGTTTGTGGCTGAATGCAATCAAATGCCGCAAGATTCTGTGAATCATATACTTACCCTCTGCAAGACTCTTTTTTTTATTCTCATTTTCTTCTGTTTCACTTTCAGTCAGAAGGGAGTTCTTGGGGAAATCCCCATTCACGGTTAATAGCCTGTGCATCTGAAGATAAATGACCTACACAAGAAGAGGAAGTACACTCTTGACACCTTCTCAGAGCCTGAGTCCATGTCTTGTGTTTAAAGGCAGAGTGTAGTAGAACTCAGCTGTTTACAATGGACCAGAGCGACCACTTCTCAAGAGTCACGAGCTCACTTCCTGCTGGACAGGCCGTTACATCCTGTCAGGCTTCAGGAACAAGTCCCTTACTCATCATGTTTCAGGGGGTTCCCACTCTCAGTCCTGGAGACCCCACACTGTGTACAGAGCACGGCCTGTTCAGACAATGAATACCAAAGCCTTGAACCATGGGCTAAAAACACCACCTTACAACAAAACTCATTTCTAATTTCTATCTTCTGCTCACTATCTCACACAATGTTTTATTTTCTCACAAAAATTAAAAGATCTTTTCTAAGTCAATCTGGTTAGAATTTGGTGGTTTGACCATTTCAAAATCTTTCCAACAAAAACTTAATGATGGATTAGTAGCAGGGCTATCGTACATGTTGAGTTTAATTACACCCAGCCTGCTGAGTATATTAATTAATTCTTTCATTGTCTGCAACCCTTGTCCAGTTCAGGGTCACGGTGGGTCCGGAGCCTACCCGGAATCACTGGGCCCAGGGCAGGAACACACCCTGGAGGGGGCGCCAGTCCTTCACAGGGTAACACACACTCACACCTATGGACACTTTTGAGTCACCAATCCACCTACCAACGTGTGTTTTTGGACTGTGGGAAGAAACCCACGCAGACACAGGGAGAACACACCACACTCCTCACAGGCTATGTGACCAAAGGTGTGTTCCTACCTTGGGTTCAATGATTCCAGGTAGTCTCCTGACACAGTGTGACCTTGATCTGGACAAAACCGTTACAGAACGTGAACGGCTAGCTTGTTAACTATCCCTAAAAAAAAGAAAATAAATAAAAATAAATTAATAAATTAAATGCTTGAATATTTTGAAAGATCTTGGATCTGTAGCTACATTAACTTATTATATTGCAGCAGTATTATATTTTATCTGCTCACTCTCAGCTAATTATTTGTTTTAGGATGATGTTCTTATCAGTAGCTGTGAAAAACCATTTATGAAGCGTGTTGTGGGTGTTAAACACCTTCTAATGTAATGTATTCTAACAGCCAGCATATCCTGCTCCTGCTAACTTACCGAAATCTGCTGCTATGTCCTATCTTTCAGACTCAGAATAGTTTTTTGTGAATGTATTTACTATAGTGACCTGTGCTGCCTCCAGGCATCTGCTCAGAGCACATTCATCAGGTTCAAAACCTGTTACCTAGTGGCTAATTTGCTTCAACGTGTGTATGTTTCCTGTTCCACAGGCTAAAGTCAGAGGTCAGAGACACACATCATATCTGGATTCACTACGCTCAAAGATAAACAGCATGCGATAGTTGAAGAAAACGCAGTGTATTTAACCCGTATTATGGGATACATACTCGTTTCCCTAAGCAAACTACGGTGTGTAAATATCTAAGACTTCCTCAAAGGTTTAAAGGGACACTTCAGTCGCTACATCTGACATGACAACAGCTCATGCAAGAAGCCATCAGTTATTTTCATCACCCAAACACCGAACCAAACAGTGTTCTCCCTGTGTCTGCGTGGGTTTCCTCCGGGTGACTGTCTGTGAGGAGTGTGGTGTGTTCTCCCTGTGTCTGCGTGGGTTTCCTCCGGGTGACTGTCTGTGAGGAGTGTGGTGTGTTCTCCCTGTGTCTGCGTGGGTTTCCTCCGGGTGACTGTCTGTGAGGAGTGTGGTGTGTTCTCCCTTTGTCTGCTTGGGTTTCCTCCAGGTGACTGTCTGTGAGGAGTGTGGTGTGTTCTCCCTGTGTCTGTGTGGGTTTCCTCCGGGTGACTGTCTGTGAGGAGTGTGGTGTGTTCTCCCTGTGTCTGCGTGGGTTTCCTCTGGGTGCTCCGGTTTCGTCCCACGCTCCAAAATGAATATATGAGTGAGTGTCGCCCTGTGAAGGACTGGAGCCCCCTGTGTGGGCTCCGGACCTGAACTGGATAAGGGTTACAGACAATGAATGATTGAATTAATAACTTCTTACTGTTTCCTGGCATTGTGGGATTTTTAAGTACAAGTCAAGGTTGAATACATGAAAGACCCCAGATGTCAAATCCCCAGTATTAACCCTTTCAACCCATCAGAACAGAGTGAATAAGCTTCAGAAACCCCTGACTACCCTTCAGGGTGGGCCAGGCATGCAATAGTAAAACACCTCTAGCTGCTGATCTGTCACATCTAGTGCCCCTGCAGCTGCACTGGGCCACACTCAGTTCTGATAAACTCTCGCCACCGCCCTGCACTTGCTGGTAGTGGGAACGCGACTTCAGAGGAGCGTCTGGTAACCGTCCTGGACACCTCTCCCTCCACATCTCCAGCACAGTGTGAATGTGGGGAGATTCCTGAGGCAGATCCCGTCCTTCCCAATGACAGGTATTTTCCAGGCCTGCAGTGGACGCAGTAGTGGCCTGTCGGCTCTCGTTCTGATAAGGGCAGCGGACCCTGCTGTTGTCACGTTCTCCACCGAGCCGTCTGAGAACACCGCAGCAGGCCAGATGGTCAAGCATGTGCTCGAGTGCTTTTCAGCTGCTCACGTTATTGATAAGGCAGCGCGTCTGGACCACGTCTTAGTGTATAATAATTCTGTGCCTCATTTTCATTTCTCTTAGAAGCAAAGGGGGTTAATGGGGAGCTTGGCCTCCCCTCTGCTGTAGTAGTAACAGTCTCTGCTCTAGGAAGGTCACTCCGTGTTGTGTCACTCCATATTTGGGCCATGTCCCACACACACACACACACACTGAGGACACACCCACCACAACAACACACAGCTGTTTCTCACCAGCCAGTGATATCAGTGTTGTGGCTCTGATCAGCCGGGTCGTGATAGGTTCTGCAGAGAGAGTTTTCCTGGACCAGGCAGGAGCAGCAGGGCTCCACAGGTCCACACCCAGCCCCAGGAAGGCTTCTCTCTCTGGGATGAATAATACACGATGGCTGTGCTGCTGTCTGCTGTTTACCTTAAAGTCTGTTTGGGTTTCTCACTCAAAAGAAGGGAACAACATGAAGATTAAGATTGCGCCAATGTTATGGAAATTGAGTATCACTTTGTTCTCAGTGGGATGATCAAGCTTCATGACTTTGTGTCAGTGATGGTGACCATACACTTTGTATATTAACCCTTTATCCAGCAGTGAGACTAGATTTAAATGTAAAAACATAGTGCTGATAATGACTTTTCATTTAAAAGTTTTTCAAACTACAGTCTCAAAGACGTGGATTCATACCACTAGGGTTTATGATGTCATAAACCTCAGGAACCAATCCCATTATCTTGCAGATGGTACTTTCAAGCTTCAGGCGAGCGGTGGAGAGATGGATGGAGAAAGAGGCGGTAACTATTTGTGTATTCATAGATCGGCCCGTACCCAATGAAGGTGAAGAGTTGAAGGTGATGAGATGAGTCTACATCTTTAACTCTGGTAATCAGATAAGAGTTTTTAAGGGTTAAATCAATGACCAGAGGGGTTATGACTCCATAGACATACACATGCTCTTGGAGGACTCTGTAGAGAAGGCTCATGTTGTTTTATTGTGTTTGGGAGAGTGTGGAGTTGAGGGTAATGATGAGGACAGATGTTGACAGCTTTTTTTCTTTTCTCCTTTTTTTTTTTACCATTTGATGTCCTGTGCAGACCACAGAAGAGGTGTCTGTGGGTTTGATTGGCCGGTGCCACGTGCATATCTCTTTCCCAGACTGTATCCTGCTGACCGGGGCAAAGATTTCACAGTGGTCAGGTCACTTTATGCGCAGCTGATGACTTCCTCCCTCTTGGCTGCTAATTACTTTAACACATTCACCTCAGCAGTGTCCTCTGGCCGTAGGGGTCCGGTTGGGGGGGTGGTGGGGATGGTCAGACTGTGGGAATGAGGGAAAAGCCGACTGCCGCTGAGCTGGGATCAGGGCCAGAGGCTTTGTGCTGATGGGTTGCATAACAGACTGAGATCATATACTGTATACAGTAGAGGCCAGTGAGATATTCTTCATTTCAGGCGAGAAAACTTTAGAATAAATGTTTGTGGACACTTGCTCTTCTCAATTCTTCGGAAATCAAAGGCATTGATAGAAAGCGTGTCCCCTCCGCTGCTGTATCACACTGTTATCTACAAAAGCATAGAACAACTCCACCATTAGCTAGTACTCCCATAAAAACATACAGCTTTAGTTGAAGTCTAGCTGAAGCTTCTTTCAAGAAACACGAAACTCTACCTGATCTCTCTGAGCTGCCACTAACACAACGTCTCTGGAGCTCCGCAGACTGTGAGCCAAACAATAAATGCTCAGTTCTGTTATCTAAACTAACAGCTGCCCACACTGACGAGAAAGCTCTGAGTGATGGCAGAGGGAGATGGCCATCAAACCCGAACCCACACAGAGAGAACAATAGCTCAGGCATCACTGGTGATTTAACCCACAGCCTGCTTGTGATAACACCAACACTTAGACAATTACTCCACTTGAGTGATGGATCATTCTCAGCGCTGCAGTGACACTGACGTGGTGGTGGTGTGTGAGTGTGTGTTGTGCTGGTGTAGAGTGGATCAGACACAGCAGTGCTGCTGGAGTTTTTAAACCCTGTGTCCACTCTCTGTCCACTCTGTGAGACACTCCTCCCTCGTTGGTCCACCTTGTAGATGTAGAGTCAGAGACAGTAGCTCATCTGTCGCTGCACAGTGTGTGTCGCTCGTCCTCTAGTCCTTCATCAGTGACACAGGACGCTGTCGGCTGGATGTTTTTGGTCGGTGGACTGTTCTGAAAGTGTGTATGGTCCACTGATGCCACGGAGAGAATGCGAGGTTTGTGTAAGAGTGGGAGAGTGAGGCTTGAACAATGGGAGCAGCAGCTTAGGAGGGAAACCCGAGGCTTCCTTAGGCTTATATATCCTGACAGGAAAGCGAGGTCCTAGAACGGAAAAAGGGGGCACCTCTCTGTGTGACTTCTCTTGCTTTGTTACACACATGGGGTCAAAGCATTATTTGGGAAATTCGGAGTGAGTGCATGACATGATAAGCCTCACGTATCCTGATGTTGAAGGGGTATATGAAAAAAAATCGCTTGGTTCAGTGCGTGTGCACATTACTGTTTATATCTGGAGCCCACCAACCCACACACTGTGAAACAAGACCGACCCAGTCAGTTTTGTGTGTGCTGCCTATGTCAGTAAACATGGGATAAAACAAGCCTTTCTGATTTCGTTCTGCAGCTTACGTAGAGACTTTAGAAATGCCCCGCCCCCTCGTTTGAGTCTGTCCAATCCAAGGGTGTAGATTTGATCTTGACGTTAGTGTGGACCTTTGAATCTACCGTTTTGTTTTTTTTATGATAAAATGAGACTGTAAGAGAACTGACCGTTAGCAGTGTGTTGTGCAGTTCATTCCCAAACCATAGATATACAGTTTGTACAATGCCATTTAAAATCTTTTAGCTGATCGTTTACGTTTAGCAGGGAAAACATTGTGAATTAACTTTTCGGTTAAACCCCTGCTGTAAGATTAGCTGGCCTGGCAGTGGCCGACAGCAAGTTCCGGACACAGCGCGGTGGAAAGCTGTTACCAGAACCTGACTCTGAAGCTGAGAATGGCAGGAAGGGCCCTATTATTCTAGTCCATTCTGTCCAGCACTCGGCCGTGTGACGCCTGGAGCCCGTCTGCCATGTATTCGCTTCTCAGGATATCCGACTCGCGAGCGGCCGCTCCGACTCACCGCCAAATATTTCACTCCTGAGACGCGCGGCGCTTCCTGATATAGGATGCACTTGCTTGTCTCTGTGTGACCTTAAACACTAATAAAGGGCCTATAATATGCCTCAGGAGTCAAGAGCCACAGAGTCCATTGGCCCGAGCCATTGTGAGCGAGTCTGTCTCTCGCTCATTGTGAAAGCAAACCAATGCCTGTTTGTCTCTGACGGATTGGACAACAATGAGCAGAGAGGCGGACTGTTTGCTCAGTGGTAAGTTGTTGTTTCAGTCGGTGTAATGAAAAAACTTCTTATTCTTGGAATTAGAACAGCACGGAGGGAAGCAATCAATTTGGGTCTTCCTTGGTTGGCGTCACACTATGAGATCACACCAGCAGAAGAAACAAAAATAAGCTGCTATTCATCCCTAAAGGCATCGTCCATTTTCAAAGGCAGACGTTCAAAATGCAAAGTCTGATGTACGTTCTTTAACTGGTGTTGAACGAGGCTGAGGTGGTATCCCCAGAGTTGGTGATGGCCAAGTTATTTTAGACGTTTGCTAGTGTTGTCCTTGCTAGGATATCCATGGTTGGTTGCAGGGTGAAACTAGGCTGTTGGTATTGTGGTATTTCAGGTGGTTGCTAATGAATATTTGAAGTCCTTTTAGGGAAACCTGCTGTGTTCATCTTTGCAATGCCTTTCTCTATGAATTTAGATAGAGTCCAAAATGCTCTAAACTGAAGGTCAAGTGACAATTTCAAAAACAAAATTTAAGTCACTGATAAAAACCTCATAAAGAGTTGGTAGCGATTGGCTCAGTAATGCACAGAAATAGGGTGGTAGTAGGGGGTGGGGGCAGGGTTGGTTTCCCAAAACTGGCAAAAATAAAAAACATTGTCCCTTCTCCACTCGCAACTAATCAGCAACCTGATTGGATCATTTTTTGTTGAAGTGTGGGTGGGACTTTTATCCATAAACAGGTGCCATGGTATAACACATCCCAGGTATAACTAAGAAGTTGCTATAGTATCCCAGGTGATTGCTAACGTACTGCAAGGAAGTTGCTTTGTTATTTCAGGTGGTTGCTATGGTGTTGTTGTGTAGTAGCTTTCAACAGTTTATTAGTTTTTCTGGTTTTGGATGTGACTGATAAATGAATATTGTATTATTTGTCTTAGTTTCTTGAAGGTTGCTGTAATATTTGTTAAAAAGTGTTGCAAAATAATTCATATGGGATTTGGTGTGGTTGCTAGGGTGTTGCTATGTAGTAGCTATATTGTAGTTTGCCTGGTCTCGTATGTGATCAATAGATGACTATTACATTACTGTAGTTGTTAAGATGTTTCAGGTGATTGGTAATTTGTTGTAAAATGGTCGCTATGCGATTTCAGGTGGTTGCTAAGGAGTTGCAAGGCAGTGGCTATGGTACTTCAGGTGGTCTCTAGGGGGGTTGCTGTGTAGCAGAGTTCAGGTTTATTTTACCTGGATGTGGAGGTAACTGATAAATGAATACTCCGATATCTGTGATTATTCAAGTGCTTGCGGTGGAGAGGTGGTTGCTAGATGGTTGCTATGGACTGTGGATGGTTTCTACTGTAGGATGTGTAGTAAAGCTAGAGACTGTGATGTTTTAGATGGTTTGTTGAGCTGGATCTAGGTGTTCGTTGTAGTGTTCCAGGTGCTGGCAGTGGGTTCCTAATGTACTTGAGTCTTTATCACCAGTAGTTGAGCTTTCACCAATCATTATTCATTTGTAATTTGAAAAATTGCTACGCAGAAACTGGGTGTCAGGTCAAAGATTGATGCATGGCGGCCTCTCATATTCAGACCCAACATTTTGGAGTTAGTTCGGTAACTGTATGTCGTAAATGAGATAATAATGAGAAGAATCCAAACCAGATTACAATAGTGAGGTGCATTGACCACTCACTGCTTGTTTGGTTTGTCCTTGGATGTCATCAGTATTAGCTTTCATCTGTAGAACAAATCAAAGGATGCCTTTAGAGGTGATAATTGTTCAAAGATAAAGGTTCAAATAGTAAATCAAGTCTAAAATATTCAACCATTTGCATTCCTTAGGCTTTGAAAGCCCAAATGTTTGTTTGCCCCTGTTTTCGTGCCTTCACTGAGGAGCCCGAGGAGCAGGAGGAAACGGGTGCCTGGGCAACATTGTGTGTGCCATGAAGCAGTTAACTTTGTTTAAAGAAAGGCAGCTTGCGAGTGACTAAGGGCAGCCTTGTGTTAGGAGGCGTGTTTGAGATTGTGGCCGTTGCTGTTGTTTTCATTGTGTGCTTGGAACTTGGGGAGGGTAAAAACAATAATGCATGTAATGCTGATTTTGGAACGGCTCCACGCAGCTTTTCCCAGACTGGCCAGCCTTGGGAACCGCTGATAGCATGGCACACCAGGGCTGGGCCTCTCTCCCTCTCTCAGTCTCTCTCTCTCGCCCGACCGCCTGCACACACACACACACACACACACACGCCCGCACGCACCAGCCAAGCATGTTTGGGATGAAAGGAATCCTTCCTCCTGCCTGGGAATAGAAGAAACCCACACAAACACACACACACACACAAAACAAAACCTCTATCCCAAGGCTAAAGACTCTAAATTGTACTTCTTCTTCTTCTTCTTCTTGGAGGCTAATAACTATAGCCATAATTTACAGGGATGTCTCTGTGTGTGTGTGTGTGTGTTTGTGTTTGTGGGTGTGTGTTTTAGAGGGGCATATAGTATTTTGGCCATAGAGTAACCACCCAATAATTAGCTTTTTTAATATCCATTTGGCAAAAACGTATGAGAAAGATATATATACATATAAATATATAAATAATTTTCTAATAAATACTATTAAAATTGCACTATATTTTATGATATATTATTTAATATTCACATTAAATTTACTAATGGCAGTATAATAAATATACCCCCCCCTCTAGAATGTCAACACGTTGTTAAACAATAAGTCTGTAATAATAAGAGAATTCTAATTATTTGAAACTGTGTCTCTGTAGAAAATAAAGAATGAAATGAGATCAAGGTCCGAATCATTCAACATCAGCCCCAGACCTCACTTACATTCCTGTGGCCGAATACCACTGGATTTCCACAAACATCTTCCATCATCTGGAGGACGTGCGCAGGGTCGAGTCTACTCCCAAAAAGGGGGTCCAACTCCCCAAAGATTCTCTTAATTTCAGAAAAGGAGATGTTCACATGAGCGCACCACACTCACGTAATTCTGAAGAGGATTGGGTCTCTGGCATTTTTAGACTGGGACACGTGTGGTAAGATATAAGTAGATCATTCAATGTTTTAAAAAGCTGTTCAGTATGATTTACCATTACTTTCCTGTAAAAGTTCCCCTCACCCCCCCTCAGAGGTTCAAATCCAATGTTACAACACTCTCGGCTCTGCGTCAGACGTCCGTTAAACCGAGTGACGGCCTCGGTTCCGGCACTCTCTCTCTCTCTGCAGTCGCGCCTCGTGCTGATATGAGTGTCTGTTGTTTTCTATGGGCCAAGGATGGAACATGAAAACAATCCAGATAAACCAGTGTGGGTTGTGATGAAAGTTGGTAAACCTTCGAATGGACTGAAACAATTGTTCAGTACATTGTTTCCTGTTTGTGATTCCTCTGCAGCGGCATGTTTTGCTGCCTGAAGCTTTGCTAAAAGAGGCTAACGCAGCTAACTCCTCGCTCCTAGCAAAGCATTAGCACTGTGCGAACTGAGTGAAATAAGCAGTCAGGTTTATGTTGGAGCATTCCTAAGACAGTCTCAAAAACACTGATTCAGCCAGGGTTTATGACATCACAAACCTAATGAACCAATTCCATCAATAGCTGGGCAGGGCTTTCAAGGCTATTTCAGCCCATTTTAAGGCAGTATAACATTTTTTTTCTCGGAAATGAATTAGTGAATATATAAATCTGATAACAGAGGTGAGTTGTTAGGGATATAAAGGTGTAGTTCATGTCTGTAATCAAAAGACACTTTTTTATATCAAATTTGGAAGATATTTCCTTGCCAGTCTCCAGTCTGTTTAAGTCCTCGAAACGTGTCTAATGTTTTTACAAAGCCCCAATGTCTGTAAATGAATGGAAAAAAACAAACTGGCTCAGCCTGGTATACTAGTCTCTCTCTATTCCTCTCTCTGCTCATGGGTGTTGCTTTAGACAATGGAGAGAATTCAAAATGTTGAAAAGCATGAACTGAAATGAGGATATTGCTCTATCCCTGCTCCATAGGTGGGTAATACTGACTTATCTTTGATGTTTCACTTAACGTGTAAATGTCTCCAAACTCAGGAGACGGCTAACTGCTTTAGCGACAGTGCTACAAAACTAGGGTGACCAGATCTGAGATGGTGAAAAAGAGGACACGCCCCTCGCTGCCGTTGTGTGCTTAGCTGAACCTACGTGTGCTTTTAGGTCCTTTACATCTTTGTTTGCTACACAAAACATGGGAATTTCTTTTTTAATTCATCCGAGAACTTACATTTACGTTTCGGCATAGCTGCTCGAGATGAGGGTGGGTATATGAGCTTTGCCTGAGGTAAACAAGGACTACTGACGTGCAGAGAAGGTTATCGACCAATAACGGTAGCACTACAGTCAGACCGTCCAATCAGAAGATTCTAGGCTACTTCACCACGCCCCCTTCTCACTCAAGCGAACCAATCGGAGTAGGGGAGGGCGGGACTAGTTTGTGAACGAAGCTTCTCGAAGTTCTATGTAAGCGCTAGAAAAACAAAATCCCGGACGTTTGTGAAATTCCGCCCGGACATTTTTTTTAAGTCTGTGGTAATTCAGACACTGGATAAAAACTTACAGACAAGCCACGTACAAACAACAGCCGTTATTCTACTTCGAATATACCGTTCCACCTTAAAAGAAGCTGAGCTTAGTGCTGCGTTTCCCCACAATAGACGTTCCCTTTAACAGATAATCAACTGAAAGTAAATGTTTTGAATGGAGGTGATGTTAAATAATGAGCACATTTATATTTCTTCAGTTTTGATGGAGGATATGGAGTAATATTCTTTGACATTAAAAAAATAAATGTGTGCAGGTGTAATTGGCATTGAATATGGAAATTTAAAGGGCATGTTCCTCCAAGAACTATTTTTTTTTACCAGAACTGTGCATTAACCCTTAGATTTTATGTTTAAAATCAGTGAATCCACCCTAGATTCTGGAAAAAAAAAGCGCTGCATATTTCTCTGCCCAGTTCTGTTCAGTTGTGACCCTCATGTACTGATTGACCAACAGGTTCAGGTTCAGAGATGTGAGGCTAATGCCGTGTTTATGTGTTTATTGATGGTTAGGTTGGTGAGTGTCTGCAGGATCCTGGCTGTGACTCATGATGTATTTCAGAACAACAGCAAGACCCTACACAAATGTTTGACATCCACTTTTCTAAGAAGACTTTACAATAGACATTGAAATGTTGTTGTGAGGATTTGATTGCATTTAGGATGTAAACATCTGATGTTGGATGATTAGAGCTGTCACAACACCGCTCATCCTGAAGGTATTGGACAGAGCTGCAGCACCACAGAGGACACAGTGGGGTGTGGCTTGTGCTCTGCAGGATCCCATTCTATTGGCCACTACCTGACCTCCTGTCAGGTGAATGTGGGAGTCTGTGCTGGCTGCTAGGGTTAGTAGGTCTTTACAGTAAAGCTGTCCACAAACCCCCTATCTCTAGGTAGCTTTGTCATGACTTCATAGCTTCGTGAACTAAAACAGCTCCTTTCAAGGGGCTTGTCCATCATCAGGGGAAAACGAGGGAAAGTCCGGGGCGTGTGAAGTGGGCAGGCTGCTTTAATTAGCCTGTGTGTCCACACACCTGGGACAGAGCTGGGCTATGAGAGGCTGCTGACAGCCTGATTGGAGCTCGCTGCTGCAGTGTGCTCTGAACTGGACGCAGGGAAAGGCAGCAGAGGCATGGCCGGGGGGGTCCCATAAAAACTTTGCCTGGTCACAGTGATGACAGAAAGGAAGACACACTTTATCATCTGCTGAAATAAAGACAGAAATAAATAAAGAAAGAAAGAAAGACAGTCCAATGCTCTGTAATTCACTGGAAAAAGTAATGGATTACATTTGTACATCATTTCAAAATTAATTCAATATTAAATGTTGCATCTGTGCCATTCAATTGCACTGAAGTTATGTATGATATTAATGTGGGAATTATACATCATTTTTGTCAGTTCTGAGGATATTTTATACACAGCCTCTTGCTTATTGACCATTATATATATTTTTATTAACAGATTGATACTAAGAATACACACAAAGCTCAGAGTAGCTGCCCTTTTTGAACATTGTGTTTTAAGAGTGAGTGAATGAGTGAGTGAGTGAGTGAGGGAGTCCCATGAATTGAATCTAATTACCCATTAATAATGAATGGAGATCAGTGTATGAGGTCGTAATAAAGAGTGTTACTCCAAAAAAACATATTATTTCGATATTAAAATTACAAGCATTTTTCATGTAAAAAATGTCAGAACTGCGTAAGCCCACAGATGGACGGGTATGTAATAAAATGTCAGAGCTCTGGTTCCTATCAACGCCATGCTAAAAAAAAACTGGAAACTTCTCTCTACAATGAAATGTTTTAAAAGGAACCTCTTTCGGTGTTGGATTTTTAAAGAAATCACAGTAGAACTACAGTCACTTTTAGTAAATGGCTAATGTTAGTTAACAAATTCTGACATAATAGTTTGGATTATTTATTTATTTATTTATTTATTTGGTTTGTTATATTTTGTTTAACAGAGGAGCAGAGAAAGGCTGTTTTGTTTTATCATTATTATTCATTCATTCATTCATTATCTGTAACCCTTATCCAGTTCAGGGTCGCGGTGCATCCAGAGCCTACCTGGAATCATTGGGCGCAAGGCGGGAATACACCCTGGAGGGGGCGCCAGTCCTTCACAGGGCAACACAGACACACACACTCACTCACACACTCACACCTACAGACACTTTTGAGTCGCCAATCCACCTACCAACGTGTGTTTTTGGACTGTGGAAGGAAACCGGAGCACCCAGAGGAAACCCACGCAGACACAGAGAGAACACACCACACTCCTCACAGACATTCACCCGGAGGAAACCCACACAGACACATGGAGAACACACCACACTCCTCACAGACAGTCACCCGGAGGAAATCCATGCAGACACAGGGAGAACACACCACACTCCTCACAGACAGTCACCCGGAGGAAACCCACGCAGACACAGGGAGAACACACCACACTCCTCACAGACAGTCACCCGGAGGAAACCCACGCAGACACAGGGAGAACACACCACACTCCTCACAGACAGTCACCAGGAGCAGGAATCGAACCCACAACCTCCAGGTCCCTTACCCCATATATTTTCCTGTTGGTGTGAGTGAGTTATTTGGCTGAGCAGATAATACTTATGTTCGGTGTGTTTTTAATATCGGACGATCTGAGGATCTTTTCTAATTAATTGTGTATTGTATAAAATATCCATCCATCCATTATCTGTAACCGCTTATCCAATTTAGGGTCGCGGGGGGTCCAGAGCCTACCTGGAATCATTGGGCGCAAGGCAGGAATACTATTGTATAAAATATCAATGAATTAATTTACTACTGATTCTACCAGCACTGACCACCTACATTTTACTGTGTGTATGCTAACTTTGCCTAGTTCTGATATTTCAGACTGGTGCTGTGGCACTAAACATGCCCCAGGTCTTGGGAACGAAGCTTGATTGGCACTTTTAGAGGTATTTAGATGTACAAAAAAAATAAAAATAAAAAAGAAAGTCATCCACAGTCTAAGAATGCTCTGTGATGTTTATGTACTTTCTCAAAAGCAGAATAGACAACCAAACAACTCTGTACATGGCCGAGCTGTAGGAATTAATGTGAGAAAGGTCAGAAGCTGGCCCGGCTCACAGCGACGGCCGGGCATTTCCATGGTTTTATATCATGTTAGTTCAATTGGGCAAACAGCAAACACAAACAATGTGAAGAATAAGGCGAGTGAGCGGTGGTAGTGATGGCTGGGAGCTGCTTGGCTAGCGGTCAGCTCCCAGAGGCAGCGGTCCTGCAGGCACCCACCGGCCCCTACAGGCCCCTATTGGCCCCCACTAGTCCTCCCCAAGCTCTTGGCGGTCTCTCACATGGTGATTGGGTTTCAGCACAGAGCTCAGAGCTGTGGGAAACAGACATCACGCTGGCAGACTGCCTGAGACGCTGCGCTATGCTCCAGTAGGGCAAAGGCACGTGACACCGGATTTGTGAGGGCAGTAGGAGATGTTGGGGGGTGGCGGTGGGGGGTGGGGGGGTTATAGAACCACACAATGTGCTGCCTTCACTCTTTAACCAGGGGGCAACCACTTACTGGAACTTAGTGGAGTTCCCAACAGACAGAAGAGGTGTGTCATGGGTGACTTTATTCATTCCTGGATGGTTTCAAATAGACATCAAACAATGTACAGGACTGCGGAGCAATAATACATCCTTCATTATGTGAGTGTGTGAATCTGTCCACAGGTGAGTGACTGTCTGAGTGTGTGAGTGACTGGGTGAGTGTGTGAAACTGTCCACAGGTGTGAGTGTGTGAGTGACTGGGTGAGTGTGTGAAACTGTCCACAGGTGTGAGTGTGTGAGTGACTGGGTGAGTGTGTGAATCTGTCCACAGGTGAGTGACTGGGTGAGTGTGTGAGTGATTGGGTGAGTGTGTGAAACCATCCACAGGTGTGAGTGACAGGGTGAGTGTGTGACACTGTCCACAGGTGTGAGTGTGTGAGTGACTGGATGAGTGTGTGAAACTGTCCACAGGTGTGAGTGTGTGAGTGACAAGGTGAGTGTGTGACACTGTCCACAGGTGTGAGTGTGTGAGTGACTGGATGAGTGTGTGAAACTGTCCACAGGTGTGAGTGTGTGAGTGACTGGGTGAGTGTGTGAAATTGTCCACAGGTGAGTGACTGGGTGAGTGTGTGAGTGACTGGGTGAGTGTGTGAATCTGTCCACAGGTGAGTGACTGGGTGAGTGTGTGAGTGACTGGGTGAGTGTGTGAAACCATCCACAGGTGTGAGTGACAGGGTGAGTGTGTGACACTGTCCACAGGTGTGAGTGTGTGAGTGACTGGATGAGTGTGTGACACTGTCCACAGGTGTGAGTGTGTGAGTGACAAGGTGAGTGTGTGACACTGTCCACAGGTGTGAGTGTGTGAGTGACTGGGTGAGTATGTGACACTGTCCACAGGTGTGAGTGTGTGAGTGACTGGGTGAGTGTGTGACACTGTCCACAGGTGTGAGTGACTGGGTGAGTGTGTGATACTGTCCACAGGTGTGAGTGTGTGAGTGACAGGGTGAGTGTGTGACACTGTCCACAGGTGTGAGTGTGTGAGTGACTGGGTGAGTATGTGACACTGTCCACAGGTGTGAGTGTGTGAGTGACAGGGTGAGTGTGTGACACTGTCCACAGGTGTGAGTGTGTGAGTGTGTGAAACTGTCCACAGGTGTGAGTGTGTGAGTGAAAGGGTGAGTGTGTGACACTGTCCACAGGTGTGAGTGACTGGGTGAGTGTGTGACACTGTCCACAGGTGTGAGTGACTGGGTGAGTGTGTGACACTGTCCACAGGTGTGAGTGACTGGGTGAGTATGTGACACTGTCCACAGGTGTGAGTGACTGGGTGAGTATGTGACACTGTCCACAGGTGTGAGTGACTGGGTGAGTGTGTGACACTGTCCACAGGTGTGAGTGACTGGGTGAGTGTGTGACACTGTCCACAGGTGTGAGTGACTGGGTGAGTGTGTGAGTGACTGGGTGAGTGTGTGACACTGTCCACAGGTGTGAGTGTATGAGTGACAGGGTGAGTGTGTGACACTGTCCACAGGTGTGAGTGTGTGAAACTGTCCACAGGTGTGAGTGTGTGAGTGAAAGGGTGAGTGTGTGACACTGTCCACAGGTGTGAGTGTATGAGTGACAGGGTGAGTGTGTGACACTGTCCACATGTGTGAGTGTGTGAAACTGTCCACAGGTGTGAGTGTGTGAGTGAAAGGGTGAGTGTGTGACACTGTCCACAGGTGTGAGTGACTGGGTGAGTATGTGACACTGTCCACAGGTGTGAGTGACTGGGTGAGTGTGTGACACTGTCCACAGGTGTGAGTGACTGGGTGAGTGTGTGACACTGTCCACAGGTGTGAGTGACTGGGTGAGTGTGTGAGTGACTGGGTGAGTGTGTGACACTGTCCACAGGTGTGAGTGACTGGGTGAGTGTGTGACACTGTCCACAGGTGTGAGTGACTGGGTGAGTGTGTGAGTGACTGGGTGAGTGTGTGACACTGTCCACAGGTGTGAGTGACTTGGTGAGTGTGTGCAAATGCTTAAATGTGAGAGGTATATAAAGCTGTAAAAGTGCATGTTTTGAAGCACTCTTTGAATTATCCAAAGGAACATTTGCACGTTTCTAATCAATAAATCAATAAGTGGGTATTAGTAAGTGATACGTCAGCGTTCCTAAGAAACCAATGGGCGTTTCTAAACATCATGATGACATTCCTGAGCAACAAGCTGGCACCTCTATGTGGTATGTGTGTGTTTCTAAGGGTAAACCAGTAGCTCTACATGCCGTCTGAGCGTTTCTGTGGAACACCTGAGCACATGTGCGTCCGGAGTAATAACTCAGCTTTACTAACAATAAGGGGCAGGGAAGGTTCTCAAGAAAGGCATCAGGGCAGTGGGCGTGGCTGAGCGCCTCCCCATGTTTCAGTGTGTACTGGAGCAGTGCAGTGCTCTCAGGACCAGGGGGATGTGGCTTTGTCAAACAGTGGGTGGAACCTGGAGGAGCGGGGGCAGGGCTAAGTGCTTCCCGGTTTCTCTCTCTGTATGTGTGTGTGAGTGTGAGTGTGTGTGTGTATGTGTGAGTGAGAGAGAGCTCAGTGTGAGAGCTGAGCCCCTGTGCTGCTCCACACAGCGGCAACATGAAGCGTCCGTGTGAGGAGAGCAGCAGCGACAGCGACATGGAGGAGAACATAGATGTGGGCAGCGAGAGCCTCCACTCCAGGTGAGACACTCTCCACATCTGGACAGCGCCACAACACTCACAACACACACATCAGGGAGAGGTCCAGCTGTTAGAACCTTTCAGAAGACTGTCAGCAGCTCTCTGGTGAAGTGTATGGCGTTATGTGTGATGCGTTCACCTGTTTTCACATAGAGAACTGTTAAAATATGACCAGGTTCATCTCCAGGACTGAAAACCAGCTGTAGACAATGATATAAGAAACTCCT